>NW_026609524.1:0-37500 GCF_029499605.1 Hyla sarda | reverse complement strand
CCCCCCTAGTGGTGATAACAGGGAGCAGTACCCCCCTAGTGGTGATAACAGGGAGCAGTACCCCCCTAGTGGTGATAACAGGAGGCAGTACCCCCCTAGTGGTGATAACAGGAGGCAGTACCCCCCTAGTGGTGATAACAGGAGGCAGTACCCCCCTAGTGGTGATAACAGGAGGTAGTACCCCCCTAGTGGTGATAACAGGAGGTAGTACCCCCCTAGTGGTGATAACAGGAGGCAGTACCCCCCTAGTGGTGATAACAGGAGGCAGTACCCCCCTAGTGGTGATAACAGGGAGCAGTACCCCCCCAGTGGTGATAACAGGAGGCAGTACCCCCCTAGTGGTGATAACAGGAGGCAGTACCCCCCTAGTGGTGATAACAGGGAGCAGTACCCCCCCAGTGGTGATAACAGGAGGTAGTACCCCCCTAGTGGTGATAACAGGAGGCAGTACCCCCTAGTGGTGATAACAGGGGGCAGAACCCTCCTAGTGGTAATAACAGGGGCAGTACCCCCCCTAGTGGTGATAACAGGGGGCAGTACCCCCTAGTGGTAATAACAGGGGCAGTACCCCCCCCCCCCTAGTGGTGATAACAGGAGACAGTGCCCCCCGAGTGGTAATAATAGGGGCAGTACCCCCCCTAGCGGTGATAACAGGGGGCAGTACCCCCCTATTGGTAATAACAGGGGCAGTACCCCCCCCTAGTGGTGATAACAGGAGGCAGTACCCCCCTAGTGGTGATAACAGGAGGCAGTACCCCCTAGTGGTAATAACAGGAGGCAGTACCCCCCTAGTGGTGATAACAGGGGGCAGTACCCCCCCCCCTAGTGGTGATAACAGGGGGCAGTACCCCCCCTAGTGGTGATAACAGGGAGCAGTACCCCCCCCCCCTAGTGGTGATAAAAGGGGTAGTACCCCCCTAGTGGTGATAACAGGGGGCAGTACCCCCCCTAGTGGTGATAACAGGAGGCAGTACCCCCTAGTGGTAATAACAGGAGGCAGTACCCCCCTAGTGGTGATAACAGGGGGCAGTACCCCCCCCCCCCTAGTGGTGATAACAGCGGGCAGTACCCCCCCTAGTGGTGATAACAGGGAGCAGTACCCCCCCCCTAGTGGTGATAAAAGGGGTAGTACCCCCCTAGTGGTGATAACAGGGGGCAGTACCCCCCCTAGTGGTGATAACAGGGAGCAGTACCCCCCCCCCCCTAGTGGTGATAAAAGGGGTAGTACCCCCCTAGTGGTGATAATAGGAGGCAGTACCCCCCTAGTGGTGATAACAGGAGGCAGTACCCCCCTAGTGGTGATAACAGGGAGTAGTATCCCCCTAGTGGTGATAACAGGAGGCAGTACCCCCCTAGTGGTGATAACAGGAGGCAGTACCCCCCTAGTGGTGATAACAGGAGGCAGTACCCCCCTACTGGTGATAACAGGAGGCAGTACCCCCCTAGTGGTGATAACAGGGGGCAGTACCCCCCCCCCCCCTAGTGGTGATAACAGGGGGCAGTATCCCCCCTAGTGGTGATAACAGGGAGCAGTACCCCCCCCCTAGTGGTGATAACAGGGGTAGTACCCCCCTAGTGGTAATAACAGGAGGCAGTACCCCCCCCCCCTAGTGGTGATAACAGGAGGCAGTACCCCCCTTTTAGTGGTGATAACAGGGGGCAGCACCCCCCTAGTGGTGATAACAGGGAGCAGTACCCCCCCCCTAGTGGTGATAACAGGGGTAGTACCCCCCTAGTGGTAATAACAGGAGGCAGTACCCCCCTAGTGGTGATAACAGGGAGCAGTACCCCCCCCCCCCCCCTAGTGGTGATAACAGGAGGCAGTACCCCCCCCCCCCCCCCTAGTGGTGATAACAGGGAGCAGTACCCCCCTGGTGGTGATAACAGGAGGCAGTACCCCCCTAGTGGTGATAACAGGGAGCAGTACACCCCCCTAGTGGTGATAACAGGGAGCAGTACACCCCCCCTAGTGGTGATAACAGGAGGCAGTACCCCCCTAGTGGTAATAACAGGGGACAGTACCACCCCCAAGTGGTGATTACAGGGGTAGTACCCCCCTAGTGGTGATAACAGGGGGCAGTACCCCCCCCAGTGGTGATAACAGGGAGCAGTACCCCCCCTAGTGGTGATAACAGGAGGCAGTACCCCCCTAGTGGTGATAACAGGGGGCAGTACCCCCCCAGTGGTGATAACAGGGGACAGTACCCCCCCCAGTGGTGATAACAGGGAGCAGTACCCCCCCCAGTGGTGATAACAGGGAGCAGTACCCCCCTAGTAGTGATAACAGGGGACAGTACCCCCCCCCCCCCCCAGTGGTGATAACAGGGGACAGTACCCCCCCCCCAGTGGTGATAACAGGGAGCAGTACCCCCCCTAGTGGTGATAACAGGGAGCAGTACCCCCCTAGTGGTGATAAAAGGGGACAGTACCCCCCCCCCCCCCCCCCCAGTGGTGATTACAGGGGCAGTTACCTCTCACCTTGTCTATGAAGCTGATGAACTGGTTGTTGAGCCCCTTCATCTGTTCTTTCTCCTGGTTCCTCATCTGCTGCAGCTTGGGGTCCACCTGGAGGGAGGGCAGGGAGGAGAGCAGGAAGGTGCTGGAGCCGGGGGCCCCGGGGGCCCGGGACAGGTTCAGGCCGCTCAGCGCTCGCTGTATCCCGGGCTGGTATCCACTGCTGGCCCTGAAGACCCCAGGACGACCCAGAGAACCGTGTGAACGACTGCTGAAACCACGACTGGAGGCGGAACGGCTGTTATAGAGGCTCATGGCGGCCGAGAGCAGAGTGTGTGCAGCAGAGAGGAGTGTGTGATCGGTGCAGCAGAGAAGAGTGTGTGATCAGTGCAGCAGAGACAAGTGTGTGATCGGTGCAGCAGAGACGAGTGTGTGATCGGTACAGCAGAGACGAGTGTGTGTAGCGAGTGTACAGCAGAGACGAGTGTGTGTAGTGAGTGTACAGCAGAGACGAGTGTGTGTAGTGAGTGTACAGCAGAGACGAGTGTGTGTAGTGAGTGTACAGCAGAGACGAGTGTGTGTAGTGAGTGTACAGCAGAGACGAGTGTGTGTAGTGAGTGTACAGCAGAGACGAGTGTGTGTAGTGAGTGTACAGCAGAGACGAGTGTGTGTAGCGAGTGTACAGCAGAGACGAGTGTGTGTAGTGAGTGTACAGCGGAGACGAGTGTGTGTAGTGAGTGTACAGCAGAGACGAGTGTGTGTAGTGAGTGTACAGCAGAGACGAGTGTGTGTAGTGAGTGTACAGCAGAGACGAGTGTGTGTAGTGAGTGTACAGCAGAGACGAGTGTGTGTAGTGAGTGTACAGCAGAGACGAGTGTGTGTAGTGAGTGTACAGCAGAGACGAGTGTGTGTAGTGAGTGTACAGCAGAGACGAGTTTGTGTAGTGAGTGTACAGCAGAGACGAGTTTGTGCAGGAACTGGAGGGATCCGTCACTTTGTGTCTGTTGACTTTTCCCTCTTGTTTATTGTCCGTCCTCCAGGGTTGGGTTACATGGCAGCTCCAGCCCAGGCCTCTCCCAGGTGTGAATGATGAGAGTAGTCGTGTATGACATGGTGTCCCTATGACCATCTACAGCAGTGTTGTCCAACCTGGGGCAAAACTACAACTCCCATCATGTCAGCCTGTACCTGCAGAACTACAACTCCTATCATGTCAGCCTGTACCTGCAGAACTACAACTCCCATCATGTCAGCCTGTACCTGCAGAACTACAACTCCTATCAAGTCAGCCTGTACCTGGAGAACTACAACTCCTATCATGTCAGCCTGTACCTGCAGAACTACAACTCCCATCATGTCAGCCTGTACCTGGAGAACTACAACTCCCATCATGTCAGCCTGTACATGGAGAACTACAACTCCTATCATGTCAGCCTGTACCTGGAGAACTACAACTCCCATCATGTCAGCCTATACCTGGAGAACTACAACTCCTATCATGTCAGCCTGTACCTGGAGAACTACAACTCCCATCATGTCAGCCTGTACCTGGAGAACTACAACTCCCATCATGTCAGCCTATACCTGGAGAACTACAACTCCTATCATGTCAGCCTGTACCTGGAGAACTACAACTCCAATCATGTCAGCCTGTGCATGCAGATCTATAACTCCCATCATGTCAGCCTGTACCTGGAGAACTACAACTCCCATCATGTCAGCCTGTACCTGGAGAACTACAACTCCTATCATGTCAGCCTGTACCTGGAGAACTACAACTCTCATCATGTCAGCCTGTACCTGCCCTGCAGAACTACAACTCCTATCATGTCAGCCTGTACCTGCCCTGCAGAACTACAACTCCCATCATGTCAGCCTGTACCTGGAGAACTACAACTCCTATCATGTCAGCCTGTACCTGGAGAACTACAACTCTCATCATGACAGCCTGTACCTGCAGAACTACAACTTCTATCATGTCAGCCTGTACCTGGAGAACTACAACTCCTATCATGTCAGCCTGTACCTGCAGAACTACAACTCCCATCATGCCAGCCTGTACCTGCCCTGCAGAACTACAACTCCCATCATGTCAGCCTGTACCTGCAGAACTACAACTCCTATCAAGTCAGCCTGTACCTGGAGAACTACAACTCCTATCATGTCAGCCTGTACCTGCAGAACTACAACTCCCATCATGTCAGCCTGTACCTGGAGAACTACAACTCCCATCATGTCAGCCTATACCTGGAGAACTACAACTCCTATCATGTCAGCCTGTACCTGGAGAACTACAACTCCCATCATGTCAGCCTGTACCTGCAGAACTACAACTCCCATAATGTCAGCCTGTACCTGGAGAACTACAACTCCCATCATGTCAGCCTATACCTGGAGAACTACAACTCCTATCATGTCAGCCTGTACCTGGAGAACTACAACTCCAATCATGTCAGCCTGTGCATGCAGATCTATAACTCCCATCATGTCAGCCTGTACCTGGAGAACTACAACTCCCATCATGTCAGCCTGTACCTGGAGAACTACAACTCCTATCATGTCAGCCTGTACCTGGAGAACTACAACTCTCATCATGTCAGCCTGTACCTGCCCTGCAGAACTACAACTCCTATCATGTCAGCCTGTACCTGCCCTGCAGAACTACAACTCCCATCATGTCAGCCTGTACCTGGAGAACTACAACTCCTATCATGTCAGCCTGTACCTGGAGAACTACAACTCTCATCATGACAGCCTGTACCTGCAGAACTACAACTTCTATCATGTCAGCCTGTACCTGGAGAACTACAACTCCTATCATGTCAGCCTGTACCTGGAGAACTACAACTCCTATCATGTCAGCCTGTACCTGCAGAACTACAACTCCCATCATGCCAGCCTGTACCTGCCCTGCAGAACTACAACTCCTATCATGTCAGCCTGTACCTGCCCTGCAGAACTACAACTCCCATCATGTCAGCCTGTACCTGGAGAACTACAACTCCTATCATGTCAGCCTGTACCTGGAGAACTACAACTCCTATAATGTCAGCCTGTACATGGAGAACTACAACTCCTATCATGTCAGCCTGTACCTGGAGAACTACAACTCTCATCATGTCAGCCTGTACCTGCCCTGCAGAACTACAACTCCTATCATGTCAGCCTGTACCTGCCCTGCAGAACTACAACTCCTATCATGTCAGCCTGTACCTGGAGAACTACAACTCCTATCATGTCAGCCTGTGCATGCAGATCTATAACTCCCATCATGTCAGCCTGTATCTGGAGAACTACAACTCCTATCATGTCAGTCTGTACCTGGAGAACTACAACTCCTATCATGTCAGCCTGTACCTGGAGAACTACAACTCCTATCATGTCAGCCTGTACCTGGAGAACTACAACTCCTATCATGTCAGCCTGTACCTGGAGAACTACAACTCCTATCATGTCAGCCTGTACATGGAGAACTACAACTCCTATCATGTCAGTCTGTACCTGGAGAACTACAACTCCCATCATGTCAGCCTGTACCTGGAGAACTACAACTCCCATCATGTCAGCCTGTACATGGAGAACTACAACTCCTATCATGTCAGCCTGTACCTGGAGAACTACAACTCCTATCATGTAAGCCTGTATCTGGAGAACTACAACTCCTATCATGTCAGTCTGTACCTGGAGAACTACAACTCCTATCATGTCAGCCTGTACCTGGAGAACTACAACTCCTATCATGTCAGCCTGTACATGGAGAACTACAACTCCTATCATGTCAGCCTGTACATGGAGAACTACAACTCCTATCATGTCAGCCTGTACATGGAGAACTACAACTCCTATCATGTCAGCCTGTACATGGAGAACTACAACTCCTATCATGTCAGCCTGTACCTGGAGAACTACAACTCCTATCATGTAAGCCTGTATCTGGAGAACTACAACTCCTATCATGTCAGTCTGTACCTGGAGAACTACAACTCCTATCATGTCAGCCTGTACCTGGAGAACTACAACTCCTATCATGTCAGCCTGTACATGGAGAACTACAACTCCTATCATGTAAGCCTGTATCTGGAGAACTACAACTCCTATCATGTCAGTCTGTACCTGGAGAACTACAACTCCTATCATGTCAGCCTGTACCTGGAGAACTACAACTCCTATCATGTCAGCCTGTACATGGAGAACTACAACTCCTATCATGTCAGCCTGTACATGGAGAACTACAACTATCATGTCAGCCTGTACATGGAGAACTACAACTCCTATCATGTCAGCCTGTACATGGAGAACTACAACTCCTATCATGTCAGCCTGTACCTGGAGAACTACAACTCCTATCATGTAAGCCTGTACCTGGAGAACTACAACTCCTATCATGTCAGCCTGTACCTGGAGAACTACAACTCCTATCATGTAAGCCTGTATCTGGAGAACTACAACTCCTATCATGTCAGTCTGTACCTGGAGAACTACAACTCCTATCATGTCAGCCTGTACATGGAGAACTACAACTCCTATCATGTCAGCCTGTACATGGAGAACTACAACTCCTATCATGTCAGCCTGTACATGGAGAACTACAACTCCTATCATGTCAGCCTGTACATGGAGAACTACAACTCCTATCATGTCAGCCTGTACATGGAGAACTACAACTCCTATCATGTCAGCCTGTACATGGAGAACTACAACTCCTATCATGTCAGCCTGTACCTGGAGAACTACAACTCCCATCATGTCAGCCTATACCTGGAGAACTACAACTCCTATCATGTCAGCCTGTACATGGAGAACTACAACTCCTGTTGTACAATACCTGTACACTCAGCTTCCCTGTACAGATATAAGCCCCGCCTCCCTGTCACCTGATGGCACACCCCCTGTATACATACAGACCTCTCCCCGCTCCTCTTGCAGTATCCCGGCTCTTGTGCAGTTGCTCAGCTCCAGGTAGTTTCAGTCTTCTTCCTCCTCCGTTGTCTTCTTCCTCCATCTTCTTCCTCCTCCGTCTTCTTTCTCCATCTTTTACCTCCTCCGTCTTCTTCTTCCATCTTCTTCCTCCTCCTCCGTCTTCTTCTTCCATCTTTTTCCTCCTCCTCTGTCTTCTTCTTCCATCTCCTTCATCCTCCGTCCTCTTTCTCCTCCTCCGTCTTCTTCTTCCATCTTCATCCTCTTCCTCCATCTTCTTCTCCTCCATCCTCCTCCTCCGTCTTCTTCCATCTTCTACATCCTCTTCCTTCTCCTCTGTCTTCTTCTTCCATCTTCTTCCTCCCCTTCCTCCTCCTCCATCTTCTTCTCCTCCATCCTCTTCCTCCTCCTCCGTCTTCTTCCATCTTCTTCCTCCCCTCCCTCGTCCTCCGTCTTCTTCCTCCTCCATCCTCTTCCTCCTCCTCCTCCGTCTTCTTTCGTCTTCTTTCACCTCCGTCCTCCTTCTCTGTCTTCTTCCATCTTCTTCCTCCTCCGTCCTCTTCCTCCTCCTCCATCTTCTTCTTCCATCTTCTTCCTCCCCTTCCTCCTCCTCCGTCTTCTTCTCCTCCATCCTCTTCCTCCTCCTCCGTCTTCTTCCTCCTCCTCCATATTCTTCCTCTGATCGCCATCATGTCTCTCGGAGCCCCAAGTTTTCGCAGTGTCTCGTCCAGTCAGATTGGCGCAGGAGATTTGCGGATGTCGCCCTCCAGGCTTCAGTCTTTGCGCTCTGGTTTGGATCTGGCCTCCATGAAGTCCATGATGGAGTCTTCTCTCCCATCCCTGCGCTCCGGCCTGGACTCTCTGCTCCACAACAACCATCAGGAGGTGATGCAGGAGCTGAACGAGCGTCTGGCCGGATACTTGCAGCGTGTGCGCCGTCTGGAGGAGGAAAACCGAAAACTGCAAGAGGAGATAGAGGAGACGTCCGCCAAGAAGAGTCCGGCCCCACGAGACTGGGAGACCCAGCAGGCCCCACTGCAAGAGCTGCGGAAGCAGGTGAGACCCCCATGAGGTGACCTGAGGCTCCGGGGTCAATGGGGTCACTGACCACCTCATAATGTTACCATATATTATACTGACCTCACTGTGCACCACAGATCAGAGCCCTACTGTGCCCACCTATAGCCCATCACCATGGAGACCTGTGACCACCGCACCATTGCCCCCAACCTAACGCCACAGTATTCAAAGTGATGGAGGAAAAGATTGATGCTTAAAGGGTTAACATTGGGAAGACTGGTAGCGACATTTCCAATAGATATTGCTGTGCCCTGCGGAATGGCGCACCCTACAGGCTGGGGGTAATGGACACTCATGTCAGGGCTCCTGGGTCATCACTTTTCTGCAGTCAGGTGACACCTGGCATCACATGTTGTGCGCACACGTAAGGAAATAAAAATACATGTGAATGTAAAGCAAAGATTCTGTCATTTCAAAAGATTGTAATAAACCCGCCTGGATGTGTCCAATTAACCCTTCAGAGAGCTGACAGGTGATGTTAGAGCTGTCACTGCTGTTAGTGGGCCCCCGAGAGCCCCTCCATGGTGCACAGATATTCCTTATTCTCGACAGTTCGGGGCTGGGCTATTTGCCAGTAGTACACACACAGGCACTTCCTTCCATTACTTTTCTAGTCAATCACAGCACATACTCCTCCTTGCTATACCATGACATATGCTTTGCTGGTGCTAGAGACAGTGCTCTGGACTGAACAAGCTGCACTGTACTGGGGGAGAATGTACACAGTTCACTGCTATAAGTGGCATGTGGGGAAGAAGGGGTTACTGATGTCCTTGGTTTGCAAGGTGATGTGTGAGCAGAAAAGAAAAAACAGCAACACAGTGAGGAAGGGGTTACACTAAGCATTGATCTGCTGATTTCATTCAGGAGGCAGCACTGTGCACATACAGCAGTAAGAAAACAAGTGGCAGCTGCCCAGGGCATTATGGATGGTCAGAGATAAAAGGGAAGCCTTGATTTTCCTTTCATGCAGATCTTTGATATTTCTTGAGGAGGCAGACATGTTGACAGATGAGCAGGGCATTCTTCCTCCACTTCCCCTACAGAGAACAGTACCTAAGCCCCGCCCCTACTTTCTGTGTTGTGTCTCTGCACTATGTAGTCTCTGAACTATGTGGTCCCTGTCCCCTTTCTGTGTTCTATCTCTGCACTATATAGGACCCTCCCCCTATGTATTATATCGACATATACTGTACATATAATATCATCATATACTGTACATATAATATTGCCATATACTATACTTATAATATTGCCATATACTGTACAAATAATATCACCATATACTGTACAAATAATATCAACATACACTGTACAAATAATATGGCCATATACCGTACATATATTGCCATATACTGTATAAATAATATGGAAATACTGTACATATAATAACGCCAGATACTGTACATATATCGCCATATACTGTATAAATAATATGGAAATACTGTACATATATTATCGCCAGATACTGTACATATAATATCACCATATACTGTACTTATAATATCGCCATATATTGTACAAATAATATTGCCATATACTGTACTTAAAATATTGCCATATACTGTTCATATAATATTGCCATATACTGTACAAATAATATCGCCATATACGGTACATATAATATTTTCATATACTCTACATATAATATCGCCATATACTGTACATATACTATCGCCATATACTGTACTTATAATATTGCCATATACTGTACTTATGATATCGCCATATATACTGTACAAATAATATCGCCATACACTGTACTTATAATATCACCACATACTGTACTTATAATATTTCCATATACTCTACATATAATATCGCCATATACTTTACATATAACATCGCCATATACTGTACTTATAATATTGCAATATACTGTACTTATAATATCGCCATATATACTGTACAAATAATATCGCCATACACTGTACTTATAATATCACCATATACTGTACTTATATCGCCATATACTGTACTTAAAATATTGCCATATACTGTACTTGTATCGCCATATACTGTTCATATAATATCGCCATATGCTGTACAAATAATATCGACATATACTGTAAATATAATATTGCTATATACTGTACTTTTAATATTGACATATACTGTACATATAATATTGCCATATACTGTACTTATAATATCGCCATATACTGTACAAATAATATCACCATATACTGTACTTATAATATTGCCATATACTGTACAAATAATATCACCATATACTGTACTTATAATATCGCCATATACTGTACTTATATCGCCATATACTGTACTTATAATATCGCCATATACTGTACTTATATCGCCATATACTCTACATATAATATCGCCATATACTGTACATATAATATCGCTATATACTGAAAACATAATATCTGCATATAATGACTAATAATATCGTAATGCACTGCACAAATAATTAAACAAACTATTTGAATAATACCATCATACAGTGCACAAATAATAAAGTGCCTAAATAATATCTCCCATCAGTTATAAGTTACACTTCCTGACTGTACACAAATAATACAACACTAAAGATCTGAAATCATTGCACCGTATAGGACCCAACAATACTACCGTACAGTGGTGCAACACCCTATACCATAAAATGCCACCAATCGTGATGAAGGAGACTGGTTGGTGGGAGCGTCGAGTATTACACCGTTAAACCATCATAGACGACAGATCAGGACGATCTCCGCTGATTCTTCATTTTCTTGCAGATGGAAGATCTGAATATGGACAACGCCAAACTCCTCCTACAGATCGATAACGCAAGACTGGCCGCCGACGACTTCAAAGTGAAGTAAGTATCAGGCGGTGTCATGAATACTGAGATCGAGGGCAGTACACGCGGTATGTGATGAAAGGACATATATATAACAGCATCTGCAACTAACAGCTAACCCTGTACTCAGCAGCACAGAGTATTACAGGAGAGGGGTGTACTGATTATGTGGAGGTCACAGGGTGAGAGTTATATAGTGGAGGAGCAGGGTCCAGAGCAGTACAGAGTATTTCAGGAGAGGAGTGTGCTGATCATATGGAGGTCACAGGGTGAGAATTTCATAGTGGAGGAGCAGGGTTCACAGCAGTACAGAGTATTTCAGGAGAGGAGTGTACTGATCATGTGGAGGTCACAGGGTGAGAGTTATATAGTGGAGGAGCAGGGTCCACAGCAGCACAGAGTATTACAGGAGAGGGGTGTACTGATTATGTGGAGGTCACAGGGTGAGAGTTATATAGTGGAGGAGCAGGGTCCACAACAGTACAGAGTATTACAGGAGAGGGGTGTACTAATCATGTGGAGGTCACAGGGTGAGAGTTATATAGTGGAGGAGCAGGGTTCACAGCAGTACAGAGTATACAGGAGAGGAGTGTGCTGATCATATGGAGGTCACAGGGTGAGAATTTCATAGTGGAGGAGCAGGGTTCACAGCAGTACAGAGTATTTCAGAAGAGGAGTGTGCTGATCATGTGGAGGTCACAGGTTGAGATTTATGTAGTGGAGAAGCAGGGTCCACAGCAGTACAGAGTATTTCAGGAGAGGATTGTGCTGATCATGTGGAGGTCACAAGGTGAGAGTTATATAGTGGAGGAGCAGGGTCCACAGCAGTACAGAGTATAACAGGAGAGGGGTGTACTGATCATGTGGAGGTCACAGGGTGAGAGTTATATAGTGGAGGAGCAGGGTCCACAGCAGCACAGAGTATAACAGGAGAGGAGTGTACTGATCATGTAGAGGTCACAGGGTGAGAGTTAAATAGTGGAGGAGCAGGGTCCACAGCAGTACAGAGTATTTCAGGAGAGGAGTGTGCTGATCATGTGGAGGTCACAGGATGAGAGTTATATAGTGGAGGAGCAGGGTCCCCAGCAGCACAGAGTATTACAGGAGAGGCGTGTACTGATTATGTGGAGGTCACAGGGTGAGAGTTATATAGTGGAGGAGCAGGGTCCACAGCAGTACAGAGTATTTCAGGAGAGGAGTGTGCTGATCATGTGGAGGTCACAGGGTGAGAGTTATATAGTGGAGGAGCAGGGTCCACAGCAGCACAGAGTATAACAGGAGAGGGGTGTACTGATCATGTGGAGTTCACAGGGTGAGAGTTATATAGTAGAGGAGCAGGGTCCACAGCAGTACAGAGTATTTCAGGAGAGGAGTATACTGATCATGTGGAGGTCACAAGGCGAGAGTTATATAGTGGAGGAGCAGGGTCCACAGCAGCACAGAGTATTACAGGAGAGGGGTGTACTGATTATGTGGAGGTCACAGGGTGAGAGTTATATAGTGGAGGAGCAGGGTCCACAACAGTACAGAGTATTACAGGAGAGGGGTGTACTGATCATATGGAGGTCACAGGGTGAGAATTTCATAGTGGAGGAGCAGGGTCCACAGCAGCACAGAGTATTACAGGAGAGGAGTGTGCTGATCATGTGGAGGTCACAGGGTGAGAGTTATATAGTGGAGGAGCAGGGTTCACAGCAGTACAGAGTATACAGGAGAGGAGTGTACTGATCATGTGGAGGTCTCAGGGTGAGAGTTATATAGTGGAGGAGCAGGGTCCACAGCAGCACAAAGTATTACAGGAGAGGAGTGTGCTGATCATGTGGAGGTCACAGGGTGAGAGTTATATAGTGGAGGAGCAGGGTCCACAGCAGCACAGAGTATTACAGGAGAGGAGTGTGCTGATCATGTGGAGGTCACAGGGTGAGAGTTATATAGTGGAGGAGCAGGGTCCACAGCAGCACAGAGTATTACAGGAGAGGAGTGTGCTGATCATGTGGAGGTCACAAGGTAATAGTTATATAGTGGAGGAGCAGGGTCCACAGCAGCACAGAGTATTACAAGAGAGGGGTGTACTGATCATGTGGAGGTCACAGGGTGAGAGTTATATAGTGGAGGACCAGGGTCCACACCAGTACAGAGTATTACAAGAGAGGGGTGTACTGATCATGTGGAGGTCACAGGGTGAGAGTTATATAGTGGAGGACCAGGGTCCACACCAGTACAGAGTATTTCAGGAGAGGAATGTGCTGATCATGTGGAGGTCACAGGGTGAGGATTTCATAGTGGAGGAGCAGGGTCCACAGCAGTACAGAGTATTTCAGAAGAGGATTGTGCTGATCATGTGGAGGTCACAGGTTGAGATTTATGTAGTGGAGAAGCAGGGTCCACAGCAGTACAGAGTATTTCAGGTGAGGATTGTGCTGATCATGTGGAGGTCACAGGGTGAGAGTTATATAGTGGAGGAGCAGGGTCCACAACAGTACAGAGTATTACAGGAGGGGAGTGTACTGATCATGTGGAGGTCACAGGGTGAGAGTTATATAGTGGAGGAGCAAGGTCCACAGCAGTACAGAGTATTTCAGGAGAGGAGTGTACTGATCATGTGGAGGTCACAGGGTGAGAGTTATATAGTGGAGGAGCAGGGTCCACAACAGTACAGAGTATTACAGGAGAGGAGTGTACTGATCATGTGGAGGTCACAGGGTGAGAGTTATATAGTGGAGGAGCAAGGTCCACAGCAGTACAGAGTATATCAGGAGAGGAGTGTACTGATCATGTGGAGGTCACAGGGTGAGAGTTATATAGTGGAGGAGCAGGGTCCACAGCAGTACAGAGTATTTCAGGAGAGAAGTGTACTGATCATGTGGAGGTCACAAGGTGAGAGTTATATAGTGGAGGAGCAGGGTCCACAGCAGTACAGAGTATAACAGGAGAGGAGTGTACTGATCATGTGGAGGTCACAGGGTGACAGTTATATAGTGGAGGAGCAGGGTCCACAGCAGTACAGAGTGTTTCAGGAGAGGAGTGTGCTGATCATGTGGAGGTCACAGGGTCAGAGTAATATAGTGGAGGAGCAGGGTCCACAGCAGTACAGAGTATATCAGGAGAGGAGTGTGCTGATCATGTGGAGGTCACAGGGTGAGAGTTAGATAGTGGAGGAGCAGGGTCCACAGCAGTACAGAGTATTTCAGGAGAGGAGTGTGCTGATCATGTGGAGGTCACAGGGTGAGAGTTATATAGTGGAGGAGCAGGGTTCACAGCAGTACAGAGTTTTTCGGGAGAGGAGTGTACTGATCATGTGGAGGTCAAAAGGTGAGAATTAGATAGTGGAGGAGCAGGGTCCACAGCAGTACAGAGTATTTCAGGAGAGGAGTGTGCTGATCATGTGGAGGTCACAGGGTGAGAGTTATATAGTGGAGGAGCAGGGTCCACAGCAGTACAGAGTTTTTCAGGAGAGGAGTGTGCTGATCATGTGGAGGTCACAAGGTGAGCATTAGATAGTGGAGGAGCAGGGTCCACAGCAGTACAGAGTATTTCAGGAGAGGAGTGTGCTGATCATGTGGAGGTCACAGGGTGAGAGTTATATAGTGGAGGAGCAGGGTCCACAGCAGTACAGAGTATTTCAGGAGAGGAGTGTACTGATCATGTGGAGGTCACAGGGTGACAGTTATATAGTGGAGGAGCAGGGTCCACAGCAGTACAGAGTATTTCAGGAGAGGAGTGTACTGATCATGTGGAGGTCACAGGGTGAGAGTTATATAGTGGAGGAGCAGGGTCCACAGCAGTACAGAGTATTTCAGGAGAGGAGTGTACTGATCATGTGGGGGTCACAGGGTGACAGTTATATAGTGGAGGAGCAGGGTTCACAGCAGTACAGAGTATTTCAGGAGAGGAGTGTACTGATCATGTGGGGGTCACAGGGTGACAGTTATATAGTGGAGGAGCAGGGTCCACAGCAGTACAGAGTATAACAGGAGAGGAGTGTACTGATCATGTGGAGGTCACAGGGTGAGAGTTACATAGTGGAGGAGCAGGGTCCACAGCAGTACAGAGTATTTCAGGAGAGGAGTGTGCTGATCATGTGGAGGTCACAGGGTGAGAGTTATATAGTGGAGGAGCAGGGTCCACAGCAGTACAGAGTATTTCAGGAGAGGAGTGTGCTGATCATGTGGAGGTCACAGGGTGAGAGTCAAAGAGTCCCTAGAGACGCAAATTACATTAATGGGGTTCATGTAATGATCAATACTAGTCTAATTATACAGGAATGGTATTAATATATCTGACTAAAAAGATTGTGCACCTATAAAACCTACTGCAGGCTGGAGCAGGAACAAGCAATCTGCGATGTGGTGCACAAAGACATTCAGGGACTCCGCAAGATGATAGACGACACCAACTTCCTAAGGATGAAACTGGAGTCTGAGGTGGAGACCCTGAGAGAAGAACTGGTCCATCTACATAGAGATCACGACGAGGTACAATATATAATACTGCCCCCTATATACAAGAGTATAACTACTATAATACTGCTCCTATATACAAGAATATAACTACTATAATACTGCCTCCTATATACAAAAATATAACTACTATAATACTGCCTCCTATATACAAGAATATAACTACTATAATACTGCTCCTATATACAAGAATATAACTACTATAATACTGCTCCTATATACAAGAATATAACTACTATAATACTGCTCCTATATACAAGAATATAACTACTATAATACTGCTCCTATATACAAGAATATAACTACTATAATACTGCCTCCTATATACAAGAATATAACTACTATAATACTGCTCCTATATACAAGAATATAACTACTATAATACTGCCTCCTATATACAAGAATATATCTACTATAATACTGCTCCTATATACAAGAATATAATTACTATAATACTGCTCCTATATACAAGAATATAACTACTATAATACTGCTCCTATATACAAGAATATAAATACTATAATACTGCCCCCTATATACAAGAGTATAACTACTATAATACTGCTCCTACATACAAGAATATAACCACTATAATACTGCTCCTATATACAAGAATATAACTACTATAATACTGCTCCTATATACAAGAATATACCTACTATAATACTGCTCCTATATACAAGAATATAACTACTATAATACTGCCTCCTATATACAAGAATATAACTGCTATAATACTGCTCCTATATACAAGAATATAACTACTTTAATACTGCCTCCTATATACAAGAATATAACTGCTATAATACTGCTCCTATATACAAGAATATAACTACTATAATACTGCTCCTATATACAAGAATATACCTACTATAATACTGCTCCTATATACAAGAATATAACTACTATAATACTGCTCCTTTATACAAGAATGTAACTACTATAATACTGCTCCTATATACAAGAATATAACTACTATAATACTGCCTCTATATACAAGAATATAACTACTATAATACTGCTCCTATATACAAGAATATAACTACTATAATACTGCTCCTATATACAGGAATATAACTACTATAATACTGCCTACTATATACAAGAATATAACTACTATAATACTGCTCCTATGTACAAGGATATAACTACTATAATACTGCCTACTATATACAAGAATATAACTACTATAATACTGCTCCTATATACAAGAATATAACTACTATAATACTGCTCCTATGTACAAGGATATAATTACTATAATACTGCTCCTATATACAAGAATATAACTACTATAATACTGCTCCTATATACAAGAATATAACTACTATAATACTGCTCCTATATACAAGAATATAACTACTATAATACTGCTCCTATATACAAGAATATAACTACTATATATCCTTCTACATAGGAGCAGTATTATAGTAGTTATATTCTTGTATATAGGAGCAGTATTATAGTAGTTATATTCCTGTATATAGGAGCAGTATTATAGTAGTTATATTCTTGTATATAGGAGCAGTATTATAGTAGTTATATTCTTGTATGTAGGAGGCAGTATTATAGTAGATATATTCTTGTATATAGGAGCAGTATTATAGTAGTTATATTCTTGTATATAGGAGGCAGTATTATAGTAGATATATTCTTGTATATAGGAGCAGTATTATAGTAGTTATATTCTTGTTTATAGGAGCAGTATTATAGTAGTTATATTCTTGTATATAGGAGCAGTATTATAGTAGTTATATTCTTGTATATAGGAGCAGTATTATAGTAGTTATATTCTTGTATATAGGAGCAGTATTATAGTAATTATATCCTTGTACATAGGAGCAGTATTAATTACTATAATACTGCTCCTATATACAAGAATATAACTACTATAATACTGCTCCTATATACAAGAATATAACTACTATAATACTGCTCCTATATACAAGAATATAACTACTATAATACTGCTCCTATATATACAAGAATATAACTACTATAATACTGCTCCTATATACAAGAATATAACTACTATAATACTGCTCCCATATACAAGAATATAACAACTATAATACTGCCTCCTATATACAAGAGTATATCTACTACAATACTGCTCCTATATACAAGAATATAACTACTATATAACTGCTCCTATATACAAGAATATAACTACTATAATACTGCTCCTATATACAAGAATATAACTACTATAATACTGCTCCTATATACAAGAATATAACTACTATAATACTGCTCCTATATACAAGAATATAACTACTATAATACTGCTCCTATATACAAGAATATAACTACTATAATACTGCTCCTATATACAAGAATATAACTACTATAATACTGCTCCTATATACAGGAATATAACTACTATAATACTGCCTCCTATATACAAGAATATAACTACTATAATACTGCTCCTATATACAAGAATATAACTACTATAATACTGCCTCCTATATACAAGAATATAACTACTATAATACTGCTCCTATATACAAGAATATAACTACTATAATACTGCTCCTATATACAAGAATATAACTACTATAATACTGCTCCTATATACAAGAATATAATTACTATAATACTGCTCCTATATACAAGAATATAATTACTATAATACTGCTCCCCTATATACAAGAATATAACTACTATAATACTGTCTCCTATATACAAGAATATAACTACTATAATACTGCTCCTATATACAAGAATATAACTACTATAATACTGCTCCTTTATACAAGAATATATCTACTATAATACTGCTCCTATATACAAGAATATAACTACTATAATACTGCCCCTATATACAAGAATATAACTACTATAATACTGCTCCTATATACAAAAATATATCTACTATAATACTGCTCCTATATACAAGAATATAACTACTATAATACTGCTCCTATATACAAGAATATAACTACTATAATACTGCTCCTATATACAAGAATATAACTACTATAATACTGCTCCTATATACAAGAATATAACTACTATAATACTGCTCCTATATACAAGAATATAACTACTATAATACTGCTCCTATATACAAGAATATAACTACTATAATACTGTTCCTATATACAAGAATATAAATACTATAATACTGCTCCTATATACAAGAATATAACTACTATAATACTGCCCCTATATACAAGAATATAACTACTATAATACTGCTCCTATATACAAGAATATAACTACTATAATACTGCTCCTATATACAAGAATATAACTACTATAATACTGCTCCTATATACCAGAATATAACTACTATAATACTGCTCCTATATACAAGAATATAACTACTATAATACTGCTCCTATATACAAGAATATAACTACTATAATACTGCTCCTATATACAAGAATATAACTACTATAATACTGCTCCTATATACAAGAATATAACCACTATAATACTGCTCCTATATACAAGAATATAACTACTATAATACTGCCCCTATATACAAGAATATAACTACTATAATACTGCTCCTATATACAAGAATATAACTACTATAATACTGCTCCTATATACCAGAATATAACTACTATAATACTGCTCCTATATACAAGAATATAACTACTATAATACTGCTCCTATATACAAGAATATAACTACTATAATACTGCTCCTATATACAGGAATATAACTACTATAATACTGCTCCTATATACAAGAATATATCTACTATAATACTGCTCCTATATACAAGAATATATCTACTATAATACTGCTCTTATATACAAGAATATAACTACTATAATACTGCTCCTATATACAAGACTATAACTACTATAATACTGCTCCTATATACAAGAATATAACTACTATAATACTGCTCCTATATACAAGAATATAACTACTATAATACTGCCTCCTATATACAAGAATATAACTACTATAATACTGCACCTATATACAATAATATAACTACTATAATACTGTTCCTATATACAAGAATATAACTACTATAATACTGCTTCTATATACAAGAATATAACTACTATAATACTGCTCCTATATACAAGAATATAACTACTATAATACTGCTCCTATATACAAGAATATAACTACTATAATACTGCTCCTATATACAAGAATATAACTACTATAATACTGCCTCCTATATACAAGAATATAACTACTATAATACTGCTCCTATATACAAGAATATAACTACTATAATACTGTCTCCTATATACAAGAATATAACTACTATAATACTGTCTCCTATATACAAGAATATAACTACGATAATACTGCTCCTATATACAAGAATATAACTACGATAATACTGCTCCTATATACAAGAATATATCTACTATAATACTGCTCCTATATACAAGAATATAACTACTATAATACTGTTCCTATATACAAGAATATAACTACTATAATACTGCTTCTATATACAAGAATATAACTACTATAATACTGCTCCTATATACAAGAATATAACTACTATAATACTGCTCCTATATACAAGAATATAACTACTATAATACTGCTCCTATATACAAGAATATAACTACTATAATACTGCCTCCTATATACAAGAATATAACTACTATAATACTGCTCCTATATACAAGAATATAACTACTATAATACTGCCTCCTATATACAAGAATATAACTACTATAATACTGCTCCTATATACAAGAATATAACTACTATAATACTGCTCCTATATACAAGAATATAACTACTATAATACTGCTCCTATATACAAGAATATAACTACTATAATACTGCCTCCTATATACAAGAATATAACTACTATAATACTGCTCCTATATACAAGAATATAACTACTATAATACTGCTCCTATATACAAGAATATAACTACTATAATACTGCTCCTATATACACGAATATAACTACTATAATACTACTCCTATATACAAGACTATAACTACTATAATACTGCTCCTATATACAAGAATATAACTACTATAATACTGCTCCTATATACAAGAATATAACTACTATAATACTGCCTCCTATATACAAGAATATAACTACTATAATACTGCACCTATATACAATAATATAACTACTATAATACTGCTCCTATATACAAGAATATAACTACTATAATACTGCTCCTATATACAAGAATATAACCACTATAATACTGCTCCTATATACAAGAATATAACTACTATAATACTGCCCCTATATACAAGAATATAACTACTATAATACTGCCCCTATATACAAGAATATAACTACTATAATACTGCTCCTATATACAAGAATATAACTACTATAGTACTGCCTTCTATATACAAGAATATAACTACTATAATACTGCTCCTATATACAAGAATATAACTACTATAATACTGACCCCTATATACAAGAATATAACTACTATAATACTGCTCCTATATACAAGAATATAACTACTATAATACTGCTCCTATATACAAGAATATAACTACTATAATACTGTCTCCTATATACAAGAATATAACTACTATAATACTGCTCCTATATACAAGAATATAACTACTATAATACTGCCTATATACAGCAATATACACTACTATAATACTGCTCCTATATACAAAGAATAATAACTACTATAATACTGCCTCCTATATACAAGAATATAACTACTATAATACTGCTCCTATATACAAGAATATAACTACTATAATACTGCTCCTATATACAAGAATATAACTACTATAATACTGCTCCTATATACAAGAATATAACTACTATAATACTGCTCCTATATACAAGAATATAACTACTATAATACTGACCCCTATATACAAGAATATAACTACTATAATACTGCTCCTATATACAAGAATATAACTACTATAATACTGCTCCTATATACAAGAATATAACTACTATAATACTGTCTCCTATATACAAGAATATAACTACTATAATACTGCTCCTATATACAAGAATATAACTACTATAATACTGCTCCTATATACAAGAATATATCTACTAATACTGCTCCTATATACAAGAATATAACTACTATAATACTGCTCCTATATACAAGAATATAACTACTATAATACTGCTTCTATATACAAGAATATAACTACTATAATACTGCTCCTATATACAAGAATATAACTACTATAATACTGCTCCTATATACAAGAATATAACTACTATAATACTGCTCCTATATACAAGAATATAACTACTATAATACTGCCTCCTATATACAAGAATATAACTACTATAATACTGCTCCTATATACAAGAATATAACTACTATAATACTGCTCCTATATACAAGAATATAACTACTATAATACTGCTCCTATATACAAGAATATAACTACTATAATACTGCTCCTATATACAAGAATATAACTACTATAATACTGCTCCTATATACACAATATAACTACTATAATACTGCCTCCTATATACAAGAATATACCTACTATAATACCGCCCTCCATGTCACCCTGATGTATCTTAGTCATTGATCTCATGACTTTATCATAATCTCAGTTGAGATCTGGTGTTGGTCATGTGACCAGTGTAGACTCCTTTTGCGGTGTAGTCGGGCGGGTCGTGTTTATTTAGAGGGTGCGCTCCTCATCCGGGATTGGCGCTGTATTTGTTCGGTTTTCTTTTATCTCACTCTATGGCGGAGAACAATTCATGTTTACATTGTGTAATCTTCTTCTCCAATAACATCCAGAGTTGCAGTCAGTATTCTGCTGGCCGCCCCCGGGATCAGTCTCTGTTGTGCTGTCACATTCTGCCCTGTAGGTGGCGCTGACACGTTTTTCTTCTCTATGACAGGAGGTCGCCGCCCTGCAGGCGCTCGTAGCCAATAATAACCTGAGGGTTGAGGTGGATGCGCCAAAGAAGCCGGATCTGAACGAGAGCATCGCCCAAATCCGCAGAGAGTACGAGAAAAATGGCCGAGCAGAATCGGGAGGAGGCGGGAGAACTCCTTCAAGAGCAAGGCAAGAACTCCGCCCACTGTTACCACAGGAGGGCGCTACAAGTCCAGGGACACATGACTATGACGAGGGGGAGATGGGGCCTATTATTAGTAATAATGGGGGAGATTCATCAAAACTTGTGCAGAGAAAAAGATGACCAGTTGCCCATAGCAACCAATCAGATCGTTTCTTCATCATTCAGAGGCCTTTTCAAAAATGAAAGAAGCGATCTGATTGGTTGCTATGGGCAACTGGTCATCTTTTCCTCTGCACAAGTTTTGATGAATCTCCCCCATTATCCCTGTGGTGGGGGGGGGGGGGGTCCACTTTATGGTCCTTTATACCAACAATCCTATAACTACCTATATACCATGTGATGTCTGGGGTTGGGCAAGAGGGGGCGGAGCATGTTCATAGAAAGCTAAAGACAACATCAGTGTCAGGCTCCGCCCACATTACAGCCTTATTAGGCATAACACAATGTATCAGTTTAGGATGGAAAATTCCTTTAAGTAGGAGGAGGAACCTGAAATTGAGGGAGGAGACAGCGGGGCCCCGCATCTGTATGAAGCCTGGGTGACTGATCTGCTGCACTGGTAGGGGGGCGCTCATTATGGTCAGCGGGGCCCCGCATCTGTATGAAGCCTGGGTGACTCTGATGTGCTGCACTGTAGGGGCGCTCACTATGGTCAGCGGGGCCCCGCATCTGTATGAAGCCTGGGTGACTCTGATGTGCTGCACTGTAGGGGATGCTCACTATGGTCAGCGGGGCCCCGCATCTGTATGAAGCCTGGGTGACTGATGTGCTGCACTGTAGGGGGTGCTCACTATGGTCAGCAGGGCCCCGCATCTGTATGAAGCCTGGGTGACTGATGTGCTGCACTGTAGGGGACGCTCACTATGGTCAGCGGGGCCCCGCATCTGTATGAAGCCTGGGTGACTGATCTGCTGCACTGTAGGGGGCGCTCACTATGGTCAGCGGGGCCCCGCATATGTATGAAGCCTGGGTGACTCTGATGTGCTGCACTGTAGGGGGCGCTCACTATGGTCAGCGGGGCCCTGCACCTGTATGAAGCCTGGGTGACTGTGATCTGCTCCTCTGGGTGACTCTGATGTGCTGCACTGTAGGGGGGCGCTCACTATGGTCAGCGGGGCCCCGCATCTGTATGAAGCCTGGGTGACTGTGATCTGCTCCTCTGGGTGACTCTGATGTGCTGCACTGTAGGGGGCGCTCACTATGGTCAGCGGGGCCCCGCATCTGTATGAAGCCTGGGTGACTGTGATCTGCTCCTCTGGGTGACTCTGATGTGCTGCACTGTAGGGGGCTGTCATTACGATCATATCCTTTGTTGTAGTTCGATGCCCTCTCCCAGGAGGCGAATGTGAACACGAAGGCGCTGGAGCAGGCGAAGAACGAGGGTGACCGACCTCCGGCGCCAGGCGCAGACTCTGGAGATGGAGCGGCAGGCGCTGCAGAAGACGGTGAGCGTGGTCCTCAGGGGCGGAGTTATGAGCTCTTACCTTCGTCTGTGTCCCTGGTGTTTGTTTTGGTGTCACTGTCAGATTCACTATATATTGCGCCATTTTTGTCCCCGTGTATAATCTCACCCCCCCCCCCCCCCCGCAGGTGGACTCTTTAGATCACGTCTTGAAGGACACGGAGGATCACTATGGATCCAGCCTCACAGAACTGAACCGTCATCTGACCCGGCTCCAGGACGAGCTCGCCGCCTGCCGCGCCGACATAGAACGTCAGGTCCACGACTACGACGCCCTCCTGAACCTCAAGTCCAAGCTGGAGAACGAGATCCACGCCTACCGCACTCTGCTGGAGGGCGCCGCAGACACGTGAGACCGCCGGAAATACGAAAATTATCAAATATCGGAGACGAATCCACATCCTGAGTTTGATTCATTTTGTCTGAAAAATTTAATTGCCGCAGAACAATCTGGTGGATCCGTTCGGAGACGTCAGAGGAATCCGGATTGTTCTGGATCAGAAATGAATCAAACTCCATTAAATGAGGGAATGTAGATCCGGTGTAAAGGATCCGGTCACTGCAACACCATGTGGATTCTGAGGTGGAAATATATGGGGGGGGGGGGGGGGGGGGCTGGATAGGGATCTGCTGTATGGGGGGGGGGGGGGAGATCTGCTGTATTTGGGGGGGGCTGGATAGGGATCTGCTGTATGGGGGGGGAAGATCTGCTGTATTTGGGGGGGGGGGGGGATCTGCTGTATTTGGGGGGGGGGATCTGCTGTATGGGGGGGGGAGATCTGCTGTATTTGGGGGGGGCTGGATAGGGATCTGCTGTATGGGGGGGGAAGATCTGCTGTATTTGGGGGGGGGGATCTGCTGTATTTGGGGTGGGGGGGAGGGGATCTGCTGTATTTGGGGTGGGGGGGAGGGGATCTGCTGTATTGGGGGGGGGGGGATCTGCTGTATTTGGGGGGGGGGGGGATCTGCTGTATTTGGGGGGGGGGGATCTGCTGTATGGGGGGGGGGAGATCTGCTGTATTTGGGGGGGGGCTGGATAGGGATCTGCTGTATGGGGGGGGAAGATCTGCTGTATTTGGGGGGGGGGGGGATCTGCTGTATTTGGGGTGGGGGGGAGGGGATCTGCTGTATTGGGGGGGGGGGGATCTGCTGCATGGGCTCCTGTCAATTTTTTGAGACTTTACTTACTAGCATGGACAGAATATTCTGGCCCGACACCATCTTTATAAAGTTCTGAAGAATTTCTTCAGGACCCATGAGAATTAAAGGGGTACTCCAGTGGAAAACAATTTTTTTTTTTAAAATAAACTGGTGCCAGGAAGTTCTACAGATTTGTAAATTGCTTCTATTAAAAATCTTTATCCTTCCAGTACTTATCAGCTGCTGTATGCTCCACAGGAAGTTGTGCAGTTCTTTCCAGTCTGACCACAGTGCTCTCTGCTGACATCTCTGTCCATGTCAGGAACTGTCCAGAGCAGGAGAGGTTTGCTATGGGGATTTGCTCCTACTCTGGACAGTTCCTGATATGGACAGAGGTGTCAGCAGAGAGCACTGTGGTCAGACTGTAAAGAACTACACAACTTCCTGCAGCAGCTGATAAGGACTAGAAGGGTTAAGATTTTTATCTAGAAGTAATTTACAGATCTATAGAACTTTCTGGCACCTATATGAATATTTTTTCCCCCCTTTAAGACGCTCTCCGACCCTCCAGCCAGGACATGTCCATCAAGATGCGCCCCCTACTGGTGGATCAACCATAGAGGTCACATGACAACACATGGTTTTCTCCAGGGACAGGACCCTCAGTGAGGGGGGCGGTGAAGGTTTTACCAGTAGATGGCGCCATTTTTTATTTGTTTGTTTAGAGAATAAACAGGTGAAATATCCATTTAACATGATGAAATATTTTGTGTTTAAGGAACGGCCCAGAATCCCCGGCAACAAGCGGTGAGTGAGGATTGGGGGGGGGAACAATGGCTTATCCCAGATCACTGGGGTCCGATCCCTGGTAAATCATTGGGATCAGATGTCTGCGGTGCCGGATTAGAGGACGGCTCACAATCTGATGTCTTCCTCTCTAGGACCAAACACCATCCAGAAGGTGACGGTGACCAAGCACGAGATCCTGGACGGAGCGGTGGTGTCCGCATCATCTGAAGAAACCATTAAATAAGATGGCGGCGGGAGGAGGAGGGCGGATGACTGGATCTAATAATAAACTTATAAACAAACGTTTTCTTCTTTTTTTTTACTCTGGAGTCAGATATAAATTACGAGAGGATTATATAATCCGCACCCTGCATGTCATGTGACCAGTGTAAGAGGATTCCTGGATTATCAGGTGCTGGACTATCAGACAGGGACCTCCATAAGATATAATCCATGACACCTCTGGCGGTACATTATAGGGTTATTACACTGGGACACGGCGGCCATGAATTCACCTTTCTATTTAGATGGTTCTATAGACCTGCAGCCACTGTACAGGCCGAAAAGGTCAGACAGAACGAAGACGATTGGTTACAGCGGGGGGTGGGGCGGTCTTGGGCGTGACATGACCCCCGCGTGTAATCGCCTCATCCTACATCCTTCTCATGTATCAGCTTCATCGCTGGACCCTGTGTGATCTCTCCCCCTCCCCTGCAGGTTCTCTCCTCTGATGCTGCCTGTGATCTCTACCCCACCCCCTGCAGGTTCTCTCCTCTGACTCTGCCTGTGATCTCTCCCCCTCCCCCTGCAGGTTCTCTCCTCTGATGCTACATGTGATCTCTCCCCCTCCCCTGCAGGTTCTCTCCCCCTCCCCCTGCAGATTCCCTCCTCTGACGCTGCCTGTGATCTCTCCCCCCTCCCCTGCAGGTTCTCTCATCTGACGCTGCCTGTGATCTCTCCCCCTCCCCTGCAGGTTCTCTCATCTGACACTGCTTGTGATCTCTCCCCCTCCCCCTGCAGATTCCCTCCTCTGACGCTGCCTGTGATCTCTCCCCCTCCCCTGCAGGTTCTCTCATCTGACGTTGCCTGTGATCTCTCCCCCTCCCCTGCAGGTTCTCTCATCTGACACTGCTTGTGATCTCTCCCCCTCCCCCTGCAGATTCCCTCCTCTGACGCTGCTTGTGATCTCTCCCCCTCCCCTGCAGGTTCTCTCATCTGACGCTGCCTGTGATCTCTCCCCCTCCCCTGCAGGTTCTCTCATCTGACGCTGCCTGTGATCTCTCCCCCTCCCCTACAGGTTCTCTCTTCTGACGCTGCCTGTGATCTCTCCCCCTCCCCTGCAGGTTCTCTCCTCTGACGCTGCCTGTGATCTCTCCCCCTCCCCTGCAGGTTCTCTCCCCCTCCCCCTGCAGATTCCCTCCTCTGATGCTGCCTGTGATCTCTCCCCCCTCCCCTGCAGGTTCTCTCATCTGACGCTGCCTGTGATCTCTCCCCCTCCCCTGCAGGTTCTCTCATCTGACACTGCTTGTGATCTCTCCCCCTCCCCCTGCAGATTCCCTCCTCTGACGCTGCCTGTGATCTCTCCCCCTCCCCTGCAGGTTCTCTCATCTGACGTTGCCTGTGATCTCTCCCCCTCCCCTGCAGGTTCTCTCATCTGACACTGCTTGTGATCTCTCCCCCTCCCCCTGCAGATTCCCTCCTCTGACGCTGCTTGTGATCTCTCCCCCTCCCCTGCAGGTTCTCTCATCTGACGCTGCCTGTGATCTCTCCCCCTCCCCTGCAGGTTCTCTCATCTGACGCTGCCTGTGATCTCTCCCCCTCCCCTACAGGTTCTCTCTTCTGACGCTGCCTGTGATCTCTCCCCCTCCCCTGCAGGTTCTCTCCTCTGACGCTGCCTGTGATCTCTCCCCCTCCCCTGCAGGTTCTCTCCTCTGACGCTGCCTGTGATCTCTCCCCCTCCCCTGCAGGTTCTCTCCTCTGACACTGCCTGTGATCTCTCCCCCTCCCCTGCAAGTTCTCTCCTCTGATGCTGCATGTGATCTCTCCCCCTCCCCTGCAGGTTCTCTCCTGTGATCTCTATATGAGGGGGATCAGATTAGCAGCACAGCCAGATATGTACAGGAGCTGCACAGACTCTACAGCAGCCCAATAGTAGATATTTTAAATATTTTTTTTTATAAAAAACTAATTTAGAATTCTGTGAAAATTTGCAAATCAGTATGAAAGGGTTAATTAAAATGAAATTACCAAAAAGTGAAGACAGCAAAATAGGATAGAAACATTTATTTAACAATTTCCAAAACATTCTTTGCACAACATTTTCATCAGGATTTGGTCTTTTTGTAATAAACAAGAACAGAAAGCAGAAGATGGCGGCGCGGAGGGACATGAAGAAAATGGCGCCAAATATAGCGAATATCACTGAACCGTACCCGGGGTCACATGGGAGCCGTCCGCCTGGAATCCTCATCCCCGGGGTTATTGGTGCTTAGTAACGGGATTGACTCAGCGTCAGCCACGCGATCAACGAGCGGCGAAGGTTTTACCCCTGAAAAAGAAAAAAACCCACAATGAAGAAATTAACTTTCTATTAGTTCAGAATCTGATAATCCAGAGAGCAGGAGAATCGGGAGCGTCCAATACTGAAGAGTGAGGGGCCGACTCATGACCCAATGCATTTTTGCACAGTTTTCCCCCTATAGACCCATATGGCGCTTGTTTTTTGTGCCATTGATAGTAAAATAATGTAATTACAAAGTACAATCAAATCTACGACACAACTAAAAATTATTAATGGGGGAAAAAACTTTAATAAGGGGCTTAACATTTTTTTTTTTTTTTTTTTTTTTACTACACTACATTTAGTCCCCATAGGAAACTATTACACATGATCATTAGGTTGCAGAAACTGATCAGTGTTATCAGCGCTCCAATACTACAGCCTGCCATACCACAACACTGATCAGTGTTATCAGCGCTCCAATACTACAGCCTGCCATACCACAACACTGATCAGTGTTATCAGCGCTCCAATACTACAGCCTGCCATACCACAACACTGATCAGTGTTATCAGCGCTCCAATACTACAGCCTGCCATACCACAACACTGTTCAGTGTTATCAGCGCTCCAATACTACAGCCTGCCATACCACAACACTGATCAGTGTTATCAGCGCTCCAATACTACAGCCTGCCATACCACAACACTGATCAGTGTTATCAGCGCTCCAATACTACAGCCTGCCATACCACAACACTGATCAGTGTTATCAGCGCTCCAATACTACAGCCTGCCATACCACAACACTGATCAGTGTTATCAGCGCTCCAATACTACAGCCTGCCATACCACAACACTGATCAGTGTTATCAGCGCTCCAATACTACAGCCTGCCATACCACAACACTGATCAGTGTTATCAGCGCTCCAATACTACAGCCTGCCATAGCACAGCATTGATCAGTGTTATCAGCGCTCCAATACTACAGCCTGCCATACCACAGCATTGATCAGTGTTATCAGCGCTCCAATACTACAGCCTGCCATACCACAACACTGATCAGTGTTATCAGCGCTCCAATACTACAGCCTGCCATACCACAACACTGATCAGTGTTATCAGCGCTCCAATACTACAGCCTGCCATACCACAACACTGATCAGTGTTATCAGCGCTCCAATACTACAGCCTGCCATACCACAACACTGTTCAGTGTTATCAGCGCTCCAATACTACAGCCTGCCATACCACAACACTGTTCAGTGTTATCAGCGCTCCAATACTACAGCCTGCCATACCACAACACTGATCAGTGTTATCAGCGCTCCAATACTACAGCCTGCCATACCACAACACTGATCAGTGTTATCAGCGCTCCAATACTACAGCCTGCCATACCACAACACTGATCAGTGTTATCAGCGCTCCAATACTACAGCCTGCCATACCACAACACTGATCAGTGTTATCAGCGCTCCAATACTACAGCCTGCCATACCACAACACTGATCAGTGTTATCAGCGCTCCAATACTACAGCCTGCCATAGCACAGCATTGATCAGTGTTATCAGCGCTCCAATACTACAGCCTGCCATACCACAACACTGATCAGTGTTATCAGCGCTCCAATACTACAGCCTGCCATACCACAACACTGATCAGTGTTATCAGCGCTCCAATACTACAGCCTGCCATACCACAACACTGATCAGTGTTATCAGCGCTCCAATACTACAGCCTGCCATACCACAACACTGATCAGTGTTATCAGCGCTCCAATACTACAGCCTGCCATACCACAACACTGATCAGTGTTATCAGCGCTCCAATACTACAGCCTGCCATACCACAACACTGATCAGTGTTATCAGCGCTCCAATACTACAGCCTGCCATACCACAACACTGATCAGTGTTATCAGCGCTCCAATACTACAGCCTGCCATACCACAACACTGTTCAGTGTTATCAGCGCTCCAATACTACAGCCTGCCATACCACAACACTGATCAGTGTTATCAGCGCTCCAATACTACAGCCTGCCATACCACAACACTGATCAGTGTTATCAGCGCTCCAATACTACAGCCTGCCATACCACAACACTGATCAGTGTTATCAGCGCTCCAATACTACAGCCTGCCATACCACAACACTGATCAGTGTTATCAGCGCTCCAATACTACAGCCTGCCATACCACAACACTGATCAGTGTTAATCAGCGCTCCAATACTACAGCCTGCCATACCACAACACTGATCAGTGTTATCAGCGCTCCAATACTACAGCCTGCCATAGCACAGCATTGATCAGTGTTATCAGCGCTCCAATACTACAGCCTGCCATACCACAGCATTGATCAGTGTTATCAGCGCTCCAATACTACAGCCTGCCATACCACAACACTGATCAGTGTTATCAGCGCTCCAATACTACAGCCTGCCATACCACAACACTGATCAGTGTTATCAGCGCTCCAATACTACAGCCTGCCATACCACAACACTGATCAGTGTTATCAGCGCTCCAATACTACAGCCTGCCATACCACAACACTGATCAGTGTTATCAGCGCTCCAATACTACAGCCTGCCATAGCACAGCATTGATCAGTGTTATCAGCGCTCCAATACTACAGCCTGCCATACCACAGCATTGATCAGTGTTATCAGCGCTCCAATACTACAGCCTGCCATACCACAACACTGATCAGTGTTATCAGCGCTCCAATACTACAGCCTGCCATACCACAACACTGATCAGTGTTATCAGCGCTCCAATACTACAGCCTGCCATAGCACAGAATTGATCATTGTTATTGGCGTTCCAATACTACAGCCTGCCATAGAACAGCATTGATCAGTGTTATCAGAGCTCCAATACTACAGCCTGCCATACCACAACACTGATCAGTGTTATCAGCGCTCCATTACTACAGCCTGCCATACCACCACACTGATCAGTGTTATCAGCGCTCCAATACTACAGCCTGCCATACCACAACACTGATCAGTGTTATCAGCGCTCCAATACTACAGCCTGCCATAGAACAGCATTGATCAGTGTTATTGGCGTTCCATTACTACAGCCTGCCATAGAACAGCATTGATCAGTGTTATCAGAGCTCCAATACTACAGCCTGCCATACCACAACATTGATCAGTGTTATCAGCGCTCCAATACTACAGCCTGCCATAGAACAGCATTGATCAGTGTTATTGGCGTTCCATTACTACAGCCTGCCATAGCACAGCACTGATCAGTGCTCTATTAGTACAGCCTGCCATAAAACAGCATTGATCAGTGCTCTATTAGTACAGCCTGCCATAGCACAGCATTGATCAGTGCTCTATTAGTACAGCCTGCCATAACACAGCATTGATCAGTGCTCTATTAGTACAGCCTGCCATAGCACAGCATTGATCAGTGCTCTATTAGTACAGCCTGCCATAGCACAGCATTGATCAGTGCTCTATTAGTACAGCCTGCCATAGCACAGAATTGATCAGTGCTCTATTAGTACAGCCTGCCATAGCACAGCATTGATCAGTGCTCTATTAGTACAGCCTGCCATAGCACAGCATTGATCAGTGCTCTATTAGTACAGCCTGCCATAGCACAGCATTGATCAGTGCTCTATTAGTACAGCCTGCCATAGCACAGCATTGATCAGTGCTCTATTAGTACAGCCTGCCATAACACAGCATTGATCAGTGCTCTATTAGTACAGCCTGCCATAACACAGCATTGATCAGTGCTCTATTAGTACAGCCTGCCATAACACAGCATTGATCAGTGCTCTATGAGTACAGCCTGCCATAACACAGCATTGATCAGTGCTCTATTAGTACAGCCTGCCATAGCACAGCATTGACTAGTGCTCTATTAGTACAGCTTGCCATAGCACAGCATTGATCAGTGCTCTATTAGTACAGCCTGCCATAGCACAGCATTGATCAGTGCTCTATTAGTACAGCTTGCCATAGCACAGCATTGGTGGGTAAACATGATGCTGGACAGAGCACAGGTGGTAGTAGCAGTAGTAAACAGGTTTATTCCCAAGATGCAATGCGTTTCACAGCGCAGACTGGCTGCTTCATCAGGCATGACAAATGGAACAGCTAGATATACTAATAGACACTTGAATCCAATATGTCGCCTACTATCATTCTGCATCATTCCTTGTGTTTGGTGACTATGAAGGTGACATGTAACTAGATGGGGAAAACTGACAGTTATATACAACAGAAAAGGAGTTGACTACAAAACACTAAAATTTAAAATATTTTTGCTTAAATAAACATATTTTTTGAGAAAGTGGTAACAGGAAACAGCGTAGGGGAGCAGAGGAACAGTCAGTATGGTAATCACTGAGACACCTAAGGGAGCGGAGGAACAGTCAGTATGGTAAGCACTGAGATACCTAGGGGAGCAGAGGAACAGTCAGTATGGTAAGCACTGAGATACCTAGGGGAGCAGAGGAACAGTCAGTATGGTAAGCACTGAAATACCTAAGGGAGCAGAGGAACAGTCAGTGTGGTAAGCACTGAGATACCTAAGGGAGCAGAGGAACAGTCAGTATGGTAATCACTGAGACACCTAAGGGAGCGGAGGAACAGTCAGTATGGTAAGCACTGAGATACCTAGGGGAGCGGAGGAACAGTCAGTATGGTAAGCACTGAGATACCTAAGGGAGCAGAGGAACAGTCAGTATGGTAATCACTGAGATACCTAGGGGAGCAGAGGAACAGTCAGTATGGTAAGCACTGAAATACCTAAGGGAGCAGAGGAACAGTCAGTGTGGTAAGCACTGAGATACCTAAGGGAGCAGAGGAACAGTCAGTGTGGTAAGCACTGAGATACCTAAGGGAGCAGAGGAGCAGTCAGTATGGTAATCACTGAGACACCTAAGGGAGCGGAGGAACAGTCAGTGTGGTAAGCACTGAGACACCTAAGGGACCGGAGGAGCAGTCAGTATGGTAAGCACTGAGATACCTAGTGGACCAGTGGAACAGTCAGTGTGGTAAGCAATGAGACACCTAAGGGAGCAGAGAAAGAGTCAGTATGGTAAGCACTGAGACACCTAGGGGAGCAGAGGAACAGTCAGTATGGTAAGCACTGAGATACCTAAGGGAGCAGAGGAACAGTCAGTATGGTAATCACTGAGATACCTAGGGGAGCAGAGGAACAGTCAGTATGGTAAGCACTGAAATACCTAAGGGAGCAGAGGAACAGTCAGTGTGGTAAGCACTGAGATACCTAAGGGAGCAGAGGAACAGTCAGTGTGGTAAGCACTGAGATACCTAAGGGAGCAGAGGAGCAGTCAGTATGGAAATCACTGAGACACCTAAGGGAGCGGAGGAACAGTCAGTGAGGTAAGCACTGAGACACCTAAGGGACCGGAGGAGCAGTCAGTATGGTAAGCACTGAGATACCTAGTGGACCAGTGGAACAGTCAGTGTGGTAAGCAATGAGACACCTAAGGGAGCAGAGAAAGAGTCAGTATGGTAAGCACTGAGACACCTAAGGGAGCGGAAGAGCAGTCAGTATGGTAAGCACTGAGACACCTAAGGGAGTGGAAGAGCAGTCAGTATGGTCAGCACTGAGACACCTAAGGGAGCAGAGAAACAGTCAGTATGGTAAGCACTGAGATACCTAAGGGAGCGGAAGAACAGTCAGTATGGTAAGCACTGAGATACCTAGGGGAGCAGAGGAACAGTCAGTATGGTAAGCACTGAGATACCTAGGGGAGCAGAGGAACAGTCAGTATGGTAAGCACTGAGATACCTAGGGGAGCGGAGGAACAGTCAGTATGGTAAGCACTGAGACACCTAAGGGAGGGGAGGAACAGTCAGTATGGTAAGCACTGAAATACCTAGGGAGCAGAGGGTCAGTATGGTAAGCACTGAAATACCTAAGGGAGCAAAGGAACAGTCAGTGTGGTAAGCACTGAGATACCTAAGGGAGCAGAGGAACAGTCAGTATGGTAAGCACTGAGACACCTAAGGGAGCGGAGGAACAGTCAGTATGGTAAGCACTGAGATACCTAAGGGAGCGGAGGAACAGTCAGTATGGTAAGCACTGAAATACCTAGGGAGCAGAGGGTCAGTATGGTAAGCACTGAAATACCTAAGGGAGCAAAGGAACAGTCAGTATGGTAAGCACTGAGATACCTAAGGGAGCAGAGAAACAGTCAGTATGGTAAGCACTGAGACACCTAAGGGAGCAGAAACAGTCAGTATGGTAAGCACTGAGATACCTAGGGGAGCAGAGGGTCAGTATGGTAAGCACTGAGATACCTAGGGGAGCGGAGGAACAGTCAGTATGGTAAGCACTGAGACACCTAAGGGAGCGGAGGAACAGTCAGTGTGGTAAGCACTGAGATACCTAAGGGAGCAGAGAAACAGTCAGTATGGTAAGCACTGAGACACCTAAGGGAGCAGAAACAGTCAGTATGGTAAGCACTGAGATACCTAGGGGAGCAGAGGAACAGTCAGTATGGTAAGCACTGAGATACCTAGGGGAGCGGAGGAACAGTCAGTATGGTAAGCACTGAGACACCTAAGGGAGCGGAGGAACAGTCAGTGTGGTAAGCACTGAGACACCTAAGGGAGCAGAGGAACAGTCAGTATGGTAAGCACTGAGATACCTAAGGGAGCGGAGGAACAGTCAGTATGGTAAGCACTGAGATACCTAAGGGAGCGGAGGAACAGTCAGTATGGTAAGCACTGAGATACCTAAGGGAGCAGAGGAGCAGTCAGTATGGTAAGCACTGAGACACCTAAGGGAGCGGAGGAACAGTCAGTATGGTAAGCACTGAGATACCTAGGGGAGCAGAGGAACAGTCAGTATGGTAAGCACTGAGATACCTAGGGGAGCAGAGGAACAGTCAGTATGGTAAGCACTGAGACACCTAAGGGAGCGGAGGAACAGTCAGTATGGTAAGCACTGAGATACCTAAGGGAGCAGAGGAACAGTCAGTATGGTAAGCACTGAGACACCTAAGGGAGCGGAGGAACAGTCAGTGTGGTAAGCACTGAGATACCTAGGGGAGCAGAGGAACAGTCAGTATGGTAAGCACTGAGATACCTAGGGGAGCAGAGGAACAGTCAGTATGGTAAGCACTGAGACACCTAAGGGAGCGGAGGAACAGTCAGTATGGTAAGCACTGAGATACCTAAGGGAGCAGAGGAACAGTCAGTATGGTAAGCACTGAGACACCTAAGGGAGCAGAGGAACAGTCAGTATGGTAAGCACTGAGACACCTAAGGGAGCGGAGGAACAGTCAGTGAGGTAAGCACTGAGACACCTAAGGGACCGGAGGAGCAGTCAGTATGGTAAGCACTGAGATACCTAGTGGACCAGTGGAACAGTCAGTGTGGTAAGCAATGAGACACCTAAGGGAGCAGAGAAAGAGTCAGTATGGTAAGCACTGAGACACCTAAGGGAGCGGAAGAGCAGTCAGTATGGTAAGCACTGAGACACCTAAGGGAGTGGAAGAGCAGTCAGTATGGTCAGCACTGAGACACCTAAGGGAGCAGAGAAACAGTCAGTATGGTAAGCACTGAGATACCTAAGGGAGCGGAAGAACAGTCAGTATGGTAAGCACTGAGATACCTAGGGGAGCAGAGGAACAGTCAGTATGGTAAGCACTGAGATACCTAGGGGAGCAGAGGAACAGTCAGTATGGTAAGCACTGAGATACCTAGGGGAGCGGAGGAACAGTCAGTATGGTAAGCACTGAGACACCTAAGGGAGGGGAGGAACAGTCAGTATGGTAAGCACTGAAATACCTAGGGAGCAGAGGGTCAGTATGGTAAGCACTGAAATACCTAAGGGAGCAAAGGAACAGTCAGTGTGGTAAGCACTGAGATACCTAAGGGAGCAGAGGAACAGTCAGTATGGTAAGCACTGAGACACCTAAGGGAGCGGAGGAACAGTCAGTATGGTAAGCACTGAGATACCTAAGGGAGCGGAGGAACAGTCAGTATGGTAAGCACTGAAATACCTAGGGAGCAGAGGGTCAGTATGGTAAGCACTGAAATACCTAAGGGAGCAAAGGAACAGTCAGTGTGGTAAGCACTGAGATACCTAAGGGAGCAGAGAAACAGTCAGTATGGTAAGCACTGAGACACCTAAGGGAGCAGAAACAGTCAGTGTGGTAAGCACTGAGATACCTAGGGGAGCAGAGGAACAGTCAGTATGGTAAGCACTGAGATACCTAGGGGAGCAGAGGAACAGTCAGTATGGTAAGCACTGAGACACCTAAGGGAGCGGAGGAACAGTCAGTATGGTAAGCACTGAGATACCTAAGGGAGCAGAGGAACAGTCAGTATGGTAAGCACTGAGACACCTAAGGGAGCGGAGGAACAGTCAGTGTGGTAAGCACTGAGATACCTAAGGGAGCGGAGGAACAGTCAGTGTGGTAAGCACTGAGACACCTAAGGGAGCGGAGGAACAGTCAGTATGGTAAGCACTGAGACACCAAAGGGAGCGGAGGAACAGTCAGTATGGTAAGCACTGAAATACCTAAGGGAGCAGAGGAGCAGTCAGTGTGGTAAGCACTGAGATACCTAAGGGAGCAGAGGAACAGTCAGTATGGTAAGCACTGAAATACCTAAGGGAGCAGAGGAGCAGTCAGTGTGGTAAGCACTGAGATACCTAAGGGAGCAGAGGAACAGTCAGTATGGTAAGCACTGAAATACCTAAGGGAGCAGAGGAACAGTCAGTATGGTAAGCACTGAGATACATAAGGCACAAGAAATAACCTGCGTAGTAGTGACTGACCGCACTGTCTGAACAAGACAAGAAATAACCTGCGTAGTAGTGACTGACCGCACTGTCTGAACAAGACAAGAAATAACCTGCGTAGTAGTGAC
>NW_026609523.1:0-30058 GCF_029499605.1 Hyla sarda | reverse complement strand
AGAGGATCTGTCCTGTGTGGTGTAGTATAGAGGATCTCTCCTGTGTGGTGTAGTATAGAGGATCTCTCCTGTGTGGTGTAGTATAGAGGATCTGTCCTGTGTGGTGTAGTATAGAGGATGTGTCCTGTGTGGTGTAGTATAGAGGATCTCTCCTGTGTGGTGTAGTATAGAGGATCTCTCCTGTGTGGTGTAGTATAGAGGATCTGTCCTGTGTGGTGTAGTATAGAGGATGTGTCCTGTGTGGTGTAGTATAGAGGATCTCTCCTGTGTGGTGTAGTATAGAGGATCTGTCCTGTGTGGTGTAGTATAGAGGATCTGTCCTGTGTGGTGTAGTATAGAGGATCTGTCCTGTGGGGTGTAGTATAGAGGATCTCTCCTTTGTGGTGTAGTATAGAGGATCTGTCCTGTGGGGTGTAGTATAGAGGATGTGTCCTGTGTGGTGTAGTATAGAGGATCTGTCCTGTGTGGTGTAGTATAGAGAATCTCTCCTGTGTGGTGTAGTATAGAGGATCTGTCCTGTGTGGTGTGGTGTGGTGTAGTATAGAGGATGTGTCCTGTGTGGTGTAGTATAGAGGATCTCTCCTGTGCGGTGTAGTAAAGAGGATCTCTCCTGTGTGGTGTAGTATAGATGATCTGTCCTGTGTAGTGTAGTATAGAGGATCTCTCCTATGTGGTGTAGTATAGAGGATGTGTCCTGTGTGGTGTAGTATAGAGGATCTGTCCTGTGTGGTGTAGTATAGAGGATCTGTCCTGTGTGGTGTAGTATAGAGGATGTGTCCTGTGGGGTGTAGTATAGAGGATCTCTCCTGTTTGGTGTAGTATAGAGGATCTGTCCTGTGTGGTGTTGTATAGAGGATCTCTCCTGTGTGGTGTAGTATAGAGGATCTGTCCTGTGTGGTGTAGTATAGAGGATCTCTCCTGTGTGGTGTAATTTAGAGGATCTTACCTGTGTGGTGTAGTATAGAGGATGTGTCCTGTGTGGTGTAGTATAGAGGATGTGTCCTGTGTGGTGTAGTATAGAGGATCTGTCCTATGTGGTGTAGTATAGAGGATCTGTCCTGTGTGGTGTAGTATAGAGGATGTGTCCTGTGTGGTGTAGTATAGAGGATGTGTCCTGTGTGGTGTAGTATAGAGGATCTGTCCTGTGTGGTGTAATTTAGAGGATCTTACCTGTGTGGTGTAGTATAGAGGATGTGTCCTGTGTGGTGTAGTATAGAGGATCTGTCCTATGTGGTGTAGTATAGAGGATCTGTCCTGTGTGGTGTAGTATAGAGGATGTGTCCTGTGTGGTGTAGTATAGAGGATGTGTCCTGTGTGGTGTAGTATAGAAGATCTCTCCTGTGTGGTGTAGCATAGAGGATCTCTCCTGTGTGGTGTAGTATAGAGGATCTGTCCTGTGTGGTGTAGTATAGAGGATCTCTCCTGTGTGGTGTAGTATAGAGGATCTGTCCTGTGTGGTGTAGTATAGAGGATCTCTCCTGTGTGGTGTAGTATAGAGGATCTCTCCTGTGTGGTGTAGTATAGAGGATCTCTCCTGTGTGGTGTAGTATAGAGGATCTGTCCTGTGTGGTGTAGTATAAAGGATCTGTCCTGTGTGGTGTAGTATAGAGGATCTGTCCTGTGTGGTGTAGTATAGAGGATGTGTCCTGTGTGGTGTAGTATAGAGGATCTCTCCTGTGTGGTGAAGTATAGAGGATCTGTCCTGTGTGGTGTAGTATAGAGGATCTCTCCTGTGTGGTGTAGTATAGAGGATCTCTCCTGTGTGGTGTAGTATAGAGGATCTGTCCTGTGTGGTGTAGTATAGAGGATGTGTCCTGTGTGGTGTAGTATAGAGGATCTCTCCTGTGTGGTGTAGTATAGAGGATCTCTCCTGTGTGGTGTAGTATAGAGGATCTGTCCTGTGTGGTGTAGTATAGAGGATGTGTCCTGTGTGGTGTAGTATAGAGGATCTCTCCTGTGTGGTGTAGTATAGAGGATCTGTCCTGTGTGGTGTAGTATAGAGGATCTGTCCTGTGTGGTGTAGTATAGAGGATCTGTCCTGTGGGGTGTAGTATAGAGGATCTCTCCTTTGTGGTGTAGTATAGAGGATCTGTCCTGTGGGGTGTAGTATAGAGGATGTGTCCTGTGTGGTGTAGTATAGAGGATCTGTCCTGTGTGGTGTAGTATAGAGAATCTCTCCTGTGTGGTGTAGTATAGAGGATCTGTCCTGTGTGGTGTGGTGTGGTGTAGTATAGAGGATGTGTCCTGTGTGGTGTAGTATAGAGGATCTCTCCTGTGCGGTGTAGTAAAGAGGATCTCTCCTGTGTGGTGTAGTATAGATGATCTGTCCTGTGTAGTGTAGTATAGAGGATCTCTCCTATGTGGTGTAGTATAGAGGATGTGTCCTGTGTGGTGTAGTATAGAGGATCTGTCCTGTGTGGTGTAGTATAGAGGATCTGTCCTGTGTGGTGTAGTATAGAGGATGTGTCCTGTGGGGTGTAGTATAGAGGATCTCTCCTGTTTGGTGTAGTATAGAGGATCTGTCCTGTGTGGTGTTGTATAGAGGATCTCTCCTGTGTGGTGTAGTATAGAGGATCTGTCCTGTGTGGTGTAGTATAGAGGATCTCTCCTGTGTGGTGTAATTTAGAGGATCTTACCTGTGTGGTGTAGTATAGAGGATGTGTCCTGTGTGGTGTAGTATAGAGGATGTGTCCTGTGTGGTGTAGTATAGAGGATCTGTCCTGTGTGGTGTAATTTAGAGGATCTTACCTGTGTGGTGTAGTATAGAGGATGTGTCCTGTGTGGTGTAGTATAGAGGATGTGTCCTGTGTGGTGTAGTATAGAGGATCTGTCCTATGTGGTGTAGTATAGAGGATCTGTCCTGTGTGGTGTAGTATAGAGGATCTGTCCTGTGTGGTGAAGTATAGAGGATCTGTCCTGTGTGGTGTAGTATAGAGGATCTCTCCTGTGTGGTGTAGTATAGAGGATCCTGTTTGGTGTAGTATAGAGGATCTCTCCTGTGTGGTGTAGTATAGAGGATATGTCCTGTGTGGTGTAGTATAGAGGATCTGTCCTGTGTGGTGTAGTATAGAGGATGTGTAATTTGTGGTGTAGTATAGAGGATCTGTTCTGTGTGGTGTAGTATAGAACATCTCTCCTGTGTGGTATAGTATAGAGGATCTGTCCTGTGTGGTGTAGTATAGAGGATGTGTCCTGTGGGGTGTAGTATAGAGGATCTGTCCTGTGTGGTGAAGTATAGATGACCTCTCCAGTGTGGTGTAGTATAGAGGATCTGTCCTGTGTAGTGTAGTATAGAGGATCTGTCCTGTGTGGTGTAGTATAGAGGATCTGTCCTGTGTGGTGTAGTATAGAGGATGTGTCCTGTGTGGTGTAGTATAGATGATCTGTTCTCTGTGGTGAAGTATAGAGGATCTCTCCTGTGTGGTGTAGTATAGAGGGTCTCTCCTGTGTGGTGTAGTATAGAGGATCTCTCCTGTGTGGTGTAGTATAGAGGATCTCTCCTGTGTGGTGTAGTATAGAGGATCTGTCCTGTGTGGTGTAGTATAGAGGATCTGTCCTGTGTAGTGTAGTATAGAGGATCTGTCCTGTGTGGTGTAGTATAGAGGATGTGTAATTTGTGGTGTAGTATAGAGGATCTGTTCTGTGTGGTGTAGTATAGAACATCTCTCCTGTGTGGTATAGTATAGAGGATGTGTCCCGTGTGGTGTAGTATAGAGGATCTCTCCTGTGTGGTGTAGTATAGAGGATCTGTCCTGTGTGGTGTGGTGTAGTATAGAGGATGTGTCCTGTGTGGTGTAGTATAGAGGATCTCTCCTGTGTGGAGTAGTATAGAGGATCTCTCCTGTGTGGTGTGGTGTAGTATAGAGGATGTCTCCTGTGTGGTGTAGTATAGAGGATCTCTCCTGTGTGGAGTAGTATAGAGGATCTCTCCTGTGTGGAGTAGTATAGAGGATCTGTCCTGTGTAGTGTAGTATAGAGGATCTCTCCTGTGTGGTGTAGTATAGAGGATCTGTCCTGTGTGGTGTAGTATAGAGGATCTGTCCTGTGTGGTGTAGTATAGAGGATCTGTCCTGTGTGATGTAGTATAGAGGATGTGTCCTGTGTGATGTAGTATAGAGGATGTGTCCTGTGTGGTGTAGTATAGAGGATCTCTCCTGTGTGGTGTAGTATAGAGGATCTGTCCTGTGTGGTGTAGTATAGAGGATCTCTCCTGTGTGGTGTAGTATAGAGGATCTGTCCTGTGTGGTGAAGTATAGAGGATCTCTCCAGTGTGGTGTAGTATAGAGGATCTGTCCTGTGTAGTGTAGTATAGAGGATCTGTCCTGTGTGGTGTAGTAAAGAGGATCTGTCATGTGTGGTGTAGTATAGAGGATCTGTCCTGTGTGGTGTAGTATAGAGGATCTGTCCTGTGTGGTGTAGTATAGAGGATCTGTCCTGTGTAGTGTAGTATAGAGGATGTGTCCTGTGTGGTGTAGTATAGATGATCTGTCCTGTGTGATGTAGTATAGAGGATCTCTCCTGTGTGGTGTAGTATAGAGGGTCTCTCCTGTGTGGTGTAATATAGAGGATCTCTCCTGTGTGGTGTAGTATAGAGGATCTCTCCTGTGTGGTGTAGTATAGAGGATGTGTCCTGTGTGGTGTAGTATAGAGTATCTGTCCTGTGTGGTGTAGTATAGAGGATCTCTCCTGTGTGGTGTAGTATAGAGGATCTGTCCTGTGTGGTGTAGTAAAGAGGATGTGTCCTGTGTGGTGTAGTATAGAGGATGTGTCCTGTTTGGTGTAGTATAGAGGATCTCTCCTGCGTGGTGTAGTATAGAGGATCTGTCCTGTGTGGTGTAGTATAGAGGATCTGTCCTGTGTAGTGTAGTATAGAGGATCTGTCCTGTGTGGTGTAGTATAGAGGATGTGTAATTTGTGGTGTAGTATAGAGGATCTGTTCTGTGTGGTGTAGTATAGAAGATCTCTCCTGTGTAGTATAGTATAGAGGATCTGTCCTGTGTGGTGTAGTATAGAGGATGTAACCTGTGTGATGTAGTATAGAGGATCTCTCCTGTGTGGTGTAGTATAGAGGATCTCTCCTGTGTGGTGTAGTATAGAGGATCTGTCCTGTGTGGTGAAGTATAGAGGATCCGTCCTGTGTGGTGTAGTATAGAGGATCTCTCCTGTGTGGTGTAGTATAGAGGATCTCTCCTGTGTGCTGTAATATAGAGGATCTCTCCTGTGTGGTGTAGTATAGAGGATGTGTCCTGTGTGGTGTAGTATAGAGGATCTCTCCTGTGTGGTGTAGTATAGAGGATCTCTCCTGTGTGGTGTAGTATAGAGGATCTGTCCTGTGTGGTGTAGTATAAAGGATCTGTCCTGTGTGGTGTAGTATAAAGGATCTGTCCTATGTGGTGTAGTATAGAGGATGTGTCCTGTGTGGTGTAGTATAGAGGATCTCTCCTGTGTGGTGTAGTATAGAGGATCTGTCCTGTGTGGTGTAGTATAGAGGATCTGTCCTATGTGGTGTAGTATAGAGGATGTGTCCTGTGTGGTGTAGTATAGAGGATCTCTCCTGTGTGGTGTAGTATAGAGGATCTGTCCTGTGTGGTGTAGTATAGAGGATGTGTAATTTGTGGTGTAGTATAGAGGATCTGTTCTGTGTGGTGTAGTATAGAAGATCTCTCCTGTGTAGTATAGTATAGAGGATCTGTCCTGTGTGGTGTAGTATAGAGGATGTGTCCTGTGTGATGTAGTATAGAGGATCTCTCCTGTGTGGTGTAGTATAGAGGATCTGTCCTGTGTGGTGTAGTATAGAGGATCTGTCCTGTGTGGTGTAGTATAGAGGATCTGTCCTGTGTGGTGAAGTATAGAGGATCCGTCCTGTGTGGTGTAGTATAGAGGATCTCTCCTGTGTGGTGTATTATAGAGGATCTCTCCTGTGTGGTGTAATATAGAGGATCTGTCCTGTGTGGTGTAGTATAGAGGATGTGTCCTGTGTGGTGTAGTATAGAGGATCTCTCCTGTGTGGTGTAGTATAGAGGATCTCTCCTGTGTGGTGTAGTATAGAGTATCTGTCCTGTGTGGTGTAGTATAGATGATCTGTCCTGTGTGGTGTAGTATAAAGGATCTGTCCTGTGTGGTGTAGTATAGAGGATGTGTCCTGTGTGGTGTAGTATAGAGGATCTCTCCTGTTTGGTGTAGTATAGAGGATCTGTCCTGTGTGGTGTAGTATAGAGGATCTGTCCTGTGTGGTGTAGTATAGAGGATCTGTCCTGTGGGGTGTAGTATAGAGGATCTCTCCTTTGTGGTGTAGTATAGAGGATCTGTCCTGTGTGGTGTAGTATAGAGGATCTCTCCTGTGTGGTGTAGTATAGAGGATCTGTCCTGTGTGGTGTGGTGTGGTGTAGTATAGAGGATGTGTCCTGTGTGGTGTAGTATAGAGGATCTGTCCTGTGTGGTGTAGTATAGAGGATCTCTCCTGTGTGGTGTAGTATAGAGGATCTGTCCTGTGTGGTGAAGTATAGAGGATCTCTCCAGTGTGGTGTAGTATAGAGGATCTGTCCTGTGTAGTGTAGTATAGAGGATCTGTCCTGTGTGGTGTAGTATAGAGGATCTGTCCTGTGTGGTGTAGTATAGAGGATCTGTCCTGTGTGGTGTAGTATAGAGGATCTGTCCTGTGTGGTGTAGTATAGAGGATCTGTCCTGTGTAGTGTAGTATAGAGGATGTGTCCTGTGTGGTGTAGTATAGATGATCTGTCCTGTGTGATGTAGTATAGAGGATCTCTCCTGTGTGCTGTAGTATAGAGGGTCTCTCCTGTGTGGTGTAATATAGAGGATCTCTCCTGTGTGGTGTAGTATAGAGGATCTCTCCTGTGTGGTGTAGTATAGAGGATCTGTCCTGTATGGTGTAGTATAGAGGATGTGTCCTGTGTGGTGTAGTATAGAGGATGTGTCCTGTTTGGTGTAGTATAGAGGATCTCTCCTGCGTGGTGTAGTATAGAGGATCTGTCCTGTGTGGTGTAGTATAGAGGATCTGTCCTGTGTAGTGTAGTATAGAGGATCTGTCCTGTGTGGTGTAGTATAGAGGATGTGTAATTAATGGTGTAGTATAGAGGATCTGTTCTGTGTGGTGTAGTATAGAAGATCTCTCCTGTGTAGTATAGTATAGAGGATCTGTCCTGTGTGGTGTAGTATAGAGGATGTGTCCTGTGTGATGTAGTATAGAGGATCTCTCCTGTGTGGTGTAGTATAGAGGATCTGTCATGTGTGGTGTAGTATAGAGGATCTGTCCTGGGTGGTGAAATATAGAGGATCCGTCCTGTGTGGTGTAGTATAGAGGATCTCTCCTGTGTGGTGTAGTATAGAGGATCTCTCCTGTGTGCTGTAATATAGAGGATCTGTCCTGTGTGGTGTAGTATAGAGGATGTGTCCTGTGTGGTGTAGTATAGAGGATCTCTCCTGTGTGGTGTAGTATAGAGGATCTCTCCTGTGTGGTGTAGTATAGAGGATCTGTTCTGTGTGGTGTAGTATAGATGATCTGTCCTGTGTGGTGTAGTATAAAGGATCTGTCCTATGTGGTGTAGTATAGAGGATGTGTCCTGTGTGGTGTAGTATAGAGGATCTCTCCTGTGTGGTGTAGTATAGAGGATCTGTCCTGTGTGGTGTAGTATAGAGGATCTGTCCTATGTGGTGTAGTATAGAGGATGTGTCCTGTGTGGTGTAGTATAGAGGATCTCTCCTGTGTGGTGTAGTATAGAGGATCTGTCCTGTGTGGTGTAGTATAGAGGATGTGTAATTTGTGGTGTAGTATAGAGGATCTGTTCTGTGTGGTGTAGTATAGAAGATCTCTCCTGTGTAGTATAGTATAGAGGATCTGTCCTGTGTGGTGTAGTATAGAGGATCTGTTCTGTGTGGTGTAGTATAGAAGATCTCTCCTGTGTAGTATAGTATAGAGGATGTGTCCTGTGGGGTGTAGTATAGAGGATGTGTCCTGTGTGGTGTAGTATAGAGGATGTGTCCTGTGTGATGTAGTATAGAGGATCTCTCCTGTGTGGTGTAGTATAGAGGATCTGTCCTGTGTGGTGTAGTATAGAGGATCTGTCCTGTGTGGTGAAGTATAGAGGATCCGTCCTGTGTGGTGTAGTATAGAGGATCTCTCCTGTGTGGTGTAGTATAGAGGATCTCTCCTGTGTGGTGTAATATAGAGGATCTGTCCTATGTGGTGTAGTATAGAGGATGTGTCCTGTGTGGTGTAGTATAGAGGATCTCTCCTGTGTGGTGTAGTATAGAGGATCTCTCCTGTGTGGTGTAGTATAGAGGATCTGTCCTGTGTGGTGTAGTATAGATGATCTGTCCTGTGTGGTGTAGTATAGAGGATCTGTCCTGTGTAGTGTAGTATAGAGGATGTGTCCTGTGTGGTGTAGTATAGATGATCTGTCCTGTGTGATGTAGTATAGAGGATCTCTCCTGTGTGGTGTAGTATAGAGGGTCTCTCCTGTGTGGTGTAATATAGAGGATCTCTCCTGTGTGGTGTAGTATAGAGGATCTCTCCTGTGTGGTGTAGTATAGAGGATCTCTCCTGTGTGGTGTAGTATAGAGGATCTGTCCTGTGTGGTGTAGTAAAGAGGATGTGTCCTGTGTGGTGTAGTATAGAGGATGTGTCCTGTTTGGTGTAGTATAGAGGATCTCTCCTGCGTGGTGTAGTATAGAGGATCTGTCCTGTGTGGTGTAGTATAGAGGATCTGTCCTGTGTAGTGTAGTATAGAGGATCTGTCCTGTGTGGTGTAGTATAGAGGATGTGTAATTTGTGGTGTAGTATAGAGGATCTGTTCTGTGTGGTGTAGTATAGAAGATCTCTCCTGTGTAGTATAGTATAGAGGATCTGTCCTGTGTGGTGTAGTATAGAGGATGTGTCCTGTGTGATGTAGTATAGAGGATCTCTCCTGTGTGGTGTAGTATAGAGGATCTGTCCTGTGTGGTGTAGTATAGAGGATCTGTCCTGTGTGGTGAAGTATAGAGGATCCGTCCTGTGTGGTGTAGTATAGAGGATCTCTCCTGTGTGGTGTAGTATAGAGGATCTCTCCTGTGTGCTGTAATATAGAGGATCTGTCCTGTGTGGTGTAGTATAGAGGATGTGTCCTGTGTGGTGTAGTATAGAGGATCTCTCCTGTGTGGTGTAGTATAGAGGATCTCTCCTGTGTGGTGTAGTATAGAGGATCTGTCCTGTGTGGTGTAGTATAAAGGATCTGTCCTGTGTGGTGTAGTATAAAGGATCTGTCCTATGTGGTGTAGTATAGAGGATGTGTCCTGTGTGGTGTAGTATAGAGGATCTCTCCTGTGTGGTGTAGTATAGAGGATCTGTCCTGTGTGGTGTAGTATAGAGGATCTGTCCTATGTGGTGTAGTATAGAGGATGTGTCCTGTGTGGTGTAGTATAGAGGATCTCTCCTGTGTGGTGTAGTATAGAGGATCTGTCCTGTGTGGTGTAGTATAGAGGATGTGTAATTTGTGGTGTAGTATAGAGGATCTGTTCTGTGTGGTGTAGTATAGAAGATCTCTCCTCTGTAGTATAGTATAGAGGATCTGTCCTGTGTGGTGTAGTATAGAGGATGTGTCCTGTGTGATGTAGTATAGAGGATCTCTCCTGTGTGGTGTAGTATAGAGGATCTGTCCTGTGTGGTGTAGTATAGAGGATCTGTCCTGTGTGGTGTAGTATAGAGGATCTGTCCTGTGTGGTGAAGTATAGAGGATCCGTCCTGTGTGGTGTAGTATAGAGGATCTCTCCTGTGTGGTGTATTATAGAGGATCTCTCCTGTGTGGTGTAATATAGAGGATCTGTCCTGTGTGGTGTAGTATAGAGGATGTGTCCTGTGTGGTGTAGTATAGAGGATCTCTCCTGTGTGGTGTAGTATAGAGGATCTCTCCTGTGTGGTGTAGTATAGAGTATCTGTCCTGTGTGGTGTAGTATAGATGATCTGTCCTGTGTGGTGTAGTATAAAGGATCTGTCCTATGTGGTGTAGTATAGAGGATGTGTCCTGTGTGGTGTAGTATAGAGGATTTCTCCTGTTTGGTGTAGTATAGAGGATCTGTCCTGTGTGGTGTAGTATAGAGGATCTGTCCTGTGTGGTGTAGTATAGAGGATCTGTCCTGTGGGGTGTAGTATAGAGGATCTCTCCTTTGTGGTGTAGTATAGAGGATCTGTCCTGTGGGGTGTAGTATAGAGGATCTCTCCTGTGTGGTGTGGTATAGAGGATCTGTCCTGTGTGGTGTAGTATAGAGGATCTCTCCTGTGTGGTGTAGTATAGAGGATCTGTCCTGTGTGGTGTGGTGTGGTGTAGTATAGAGGATGTGTCCTGTGTGGTGTAGTATAGAGTATCTGTCCTGTGTGGTGTAGTATAGAGGATCTCTCCTGTGTGGTGTAGTATAGAGGATCTGTCCTGTGTGGTGAAGTATAGAGGATCTCTCCAGTGTGGTGTAGTATAGAGGATCTGTCCTGTGTAGTGTAGTATAGAGGATCTGTCCTGTGTGGTGTAGTATAGAGGATCTGTCCTGTGTGGTGTAGTATAGAGGATCTGTCCTGTGTGGTGTAGTATAGAGGATCTGTCCTGTGTGGTGTAGTATAGAGGATCTGTCCTGTGTAGTGTAGTATAGAGGATGTGTCCTGTGTGGTGTAGTATAGATGATCTGTCCTGTGTGATGTAGTATAGAGGATCTCTCCTGTGTGGTGTAGTATAGAGGGTCTCTCCTGTGTGGTGTAATATAGAGGATCTCTCCTGTGTGGTGTAGTATAGAGGATCTCTCCTGTGTGGTGTAGTATAGAGGATCTGTCCTGTGTGGTGTAGTATAGAGGATGTGTCCTGTGTGGTGTAGTATAGAGGATGTGTCCTGTTTGGTGTAGTATAGAGGATCTCTCCTGCGTGGTGTAGTATAGAGGATCTGTCCTGTGTGGTGTAGTATAGAGGATCTGTCCTGTGTAGTGTAGTATAGAGGATCTGTCCTGTGTGGTGTAGTATAGAGGATGTGTAATTAATGGTGTAGTATAGAGGATCTGTTCTGTGTGGTGTAGTATAGAAGATCTCTCCTGTGTAGTATAGTATAGAGGATCTGTCCTGTGTGGTGTAGTATAGAGGATGTGTCCTGTGTGATGTAGTATAGAGGATCTCTCCTGTGTGGTGTAGTATAGAGGATCTGTCCTGTGTGGTGTAGTATAGAGGATCTGTCCTGTGTGGTGAAATATAGAGGATCCGTCCTGTGTGGTGTAGTATAGAGGATCTCTCCTGTGTGGTGTAGTATAGAGGATCTCTCCTGTGTGGTGTAGTATAGAGGATCTGTTCTGTGTCGTGTAGTATAGATGATCTGTCCTGTGTGGTGTAGTATAAAGGATCTGTCCTATGTGGTGTAGTATAGAGGATGTGTCCTGTGTGGTGTAGTATAGAGGATCTCTCCTGTGTGGTGTAGTATAGAGGATCTGTCCTGTGTGGTGTAGTATAGAGGATCTGTCCTATGTGGTGTAGTATAGAGGATGTGTCCTGTGTGGTGTAGTATAGAGGATCTCTCCTGTGTGGTGTAGTATAGAGGATCTGTCCTGTGTGGTGTAGTATAGAGGATGTGTAATTTGTGGTGTAGTATAGAGGATCTGTTCTGTGTGGTGTAGTATAGAAGATCTCTCCTGTGTAGTATAGTATAGAGGATCTGTCCTGTGTGGTGTAGTATAGAGGATCTGTTCTGTGTGGTGTAGTATAGAAGATCTCTCCTGTGTAGTATAGTATAGAGGATGTGTCCTGTGGGGTGTAGTATAGAGGATGTGTCCTGTGTGGTGTAGTATAGAGGATGTGTCCTGTGTGATGTAGTATAGAGGATCTCTCCTGTGTGGTGTAGTATAGAGGATCTGTCCTGTGTGGTGTAGTATAGAGGATCTGTCCTGTGTGGTGAAATATAGAGGATCCGTCCTGTGTGGTGTAGTATAGAGGATCTCTCCTGTGTGGTGTAGTATAGAGGATGTGTCCTGTGTGGTGTAGTATAGAGGATCTCTCCTGTGTGGTGTAGTATAGAGGATCTCTCCTGTGTGCTGTAATATAGAGGATCTGTCCTGTGTGGTGTAGTATAGAGGATGTGTCCTGTGTGGTGTAGTATAGAGGATCTCTCCTGTGTGGTGTAGTATAGAGGATCTCTCCTGTGTGGTGTAGTATAGAGGATCTGTTCTGTGTGGTGTAGTATAGATGATCTGTCCTGTGTGGTGTAGTATAAAGGATCTGTCCTATGTGGTGTAGTATAGAGGATGTGTCCTGTGTGGTGTAGTATAGAGGATCTCTCCTGTGTGGTGTAGTATAGAGGATCTGTCCTGTGTGGTGTAGTATAGAGGATCTGTCCTATGTGGTGTAGTATAGAGGATGTGTCCTGTGTGGTGTAGTATAGAGGATCTCTCCTGTGTGGTGTAGTATAGAGGATCTGTCCTGTGTGGTGTAGTATAGAGGATGTGTAATTTGTGGTGTAGTATAGAGGATCTGTTCTGTGTGGTGTAGTATAGAAGATCTCTCCTGTGTAGTATAGTATAGAGGATCTGTCCTGTGTGGTGTAGTATAGAGGATCTGTTCTGTGTGGTGTAGTATAGAAGATCTCTCCTGTGTAGTATAGTATAGAGGATGTGTCCTGTGGGGTGTAGTATAGAGGATGTGTCCTGTGTGGTGTAGTATAGAGGATGTGTCCTGTGTGATGTAGTATAGAGGATCTCTCCTGTGTGGTGTAGTATAGAGGATCTGTCCTGTGTGGTGTAGTATAGAGGATCTGTCCTGTGTGGTGAAGTATAGAGGATCCGTCCTGTGTGGTGTAGTATAGAGGATCTCTCCTGTGTGGTGTAGTATAGAGGATCTCTCCTGTGTGGTGTAATATAGAGGATCTGTCCTGTGTGGTGTAGTATAGAGGATGTGTCCTGTGTGGTGTAGTATAGAGGATCTCTCCTGTGTGGTGTAGTATAGAGGATCTCTCCTGTGTGGTGTAGTATAGAGGATCTGTCCTGTGTGGTGTAGTATAGATGATCTGTCCTGTGTGGTGTAGTATAAAGGATCTGTCCTATGTGGTGTAGTATAGAGGATGTGTCCTGTGTGGTGTAGTATAGAGGATCTCTCCTGTTTGGTGTAGTATAGAGGATCTGTCCTGTGTGGTGTAGTATAGAGGATCTGTCCTGTGTGGTGTAGTATAGAGGATCTGTCCTGTGGGGTGTAGTATAGAGGATCTCTCCTTTGTGGTGTAGTATAGAGGATCTGTCCTGTGGGGTGTAGTATAGAGGATCTCTCCTGTGTGGTGTGGTATAGAGGATTTGTCCTGTGTGGTGTAGTATAGAGGATCTCTCCTGTGTGGTGTAGTATAGAGGATCTCTCCTGTGTGGTGTAGTATAGTGGATCTCTCCTGTGTGGTGTTGTATAGAGGATCTCTCCTGTGTGGTGTAGTATAGAGGATCTCTCCTGTGTGGTGTAGTATAGTGGATCTCTCCTGTGTGGTGTAGTATAGAGGATGTGTCCTGTGTGGTGTAGTATAGAGGATCTGTCCTGTGTGGTGTAGTATAGAGGATGTGTCCTGTGTGGTGTAGTATAGAGGATCTGTCCTGTGTGGTGTGGTATAGAGGATGTGTCCTGTGTGGTGTAATATAGAGGATCTCTCCTGTGTGGTGTAGTATAGAGGATCTCTCCTGTGTGGTATAGTATAGAGGATCTGTCCTGTGTGGTGTAGTATAGAGGATGTGTCCTGTGTGGTGTAGTATAGAGGATCTCTCCTGTGTGGTGTAGTATAGAGGATCTGTCCTGTGTGGTGTAGTATAGAGGATGTGTCCTGTGTGGTGTAGTATAGAGGATCTCTCCTGTGTGGTGTAGTATAGAGGATCTGTCCTGTGTGGTGTAGTATAGAGGATGTGTCCTGTGTGGTGTAGTATAGAGGATCTCTCCTGTGTGGTGTAGTATAGAGGATCTCTCCTGTGTGGTGTAGTATAGAGGATCTGTCCTGTGTGGTGTAGTATAGAGGATCTGTCCTGTGTGGTGTAGTATAGAGGATGTGTCCTGTGTGGTGTAGTATAGAGGATGTGTCCTGTGTGGTGTAGTATAGAGGATCTCTCCTGTGTGGTGTAGTATAGAGGATCTCTTCTGTGTGGTGTAGTATAGAGGATGTGTCCTGTGTGGTGTAGTATAGAGGATCTGTCCTGTGTGGTGTAGTATAGAGGATTTGTCCTGTGTGGTGTAGTATAGAGGATGTGTCCTGTGGGGTGTAGTATAGAGGATCTCTCCTGTGTGGTGTAGTATAGAGAATCTGTCCTGTGTGGTGTTGTATAGAGGATCTCTCCTGTGTGGTGTAGTATAGAGAATCTGTCCTGTGTGGTGTAGTATAGAGGATCTCTCCTGTGTGGTGTAATTTAGAGGATCTTACCTGTGTGGTGTAGTATAGAGGATGTGTCCTGTGTGGTGTAGTATAGAGGATGTGTCATGTGTGGTGTAGTATAGAGGATCTGTCCTATGTGGTGTAGTATAGAGGATCTGTCCTGTGTGGTGTAGTATAGAGGATGTGTCCTGTGTGGTGTAGTATAGAGGATGTGTCCTGTGTGGTGTAGTATAGAGGATCTGTCCTGTGTGGTGAAGTATAGATGATCTCTCCAGTGTGGTGTAGTATAGAGGATCTGTCCTGTGTAGTGTAGTATAAAGGATCTGTCCTGTGTGGTGTAGTATAGAGGATCTGTCCTGTGTGGTGTAGTATAGAGGATGTGTCCTGTGTGGTGTAGTATAGAGGATCTGTTCTCTGTGGTGTAGTATAGAGGATCTCTCCTGTGTGGTGTAGTATAGAGGATCTGTCCTGTGTGGTGTAGTATAGAGGATCTCTCCTGTGTGGTGTAGTATAGAGGGTCTCTCCTGTGTGGTGTAGTATAGAGGATCTCTCCTGTGTGGTGTAGTATAGAGGATCTCTCCTGTGTGGTGTAGTATAGAGGATCTGTCCTGTGTGGTGTAGTATAGAGGACGTGTCCTGTGTGGTGTAGTATAGAGGATGTGTCCTGTTTGGTGTAGTATAGAGGATCTCTCCTGTGTGGTGTAGTATAGAGGATCTGTCCTGTGTGGTGTAGTATAGAGGATCTGTCCTGTATAGTGTAGTATAGAGGATCTGTCCTGTGTGGTGTAGTATAGAGGATGTGTAATTTGTGGTGTAGTATACAGGATCTGTTCTGTGTGGTGTAGTATAGAACATCTCTCCTGTGTGGTGTAGTATAGAGGATCTCTCCTGTGTGGTGTAGTATAGAGGATCTGTCCTGTGTGGTGTAGTATAGAGGACGTGTCCTGTGTGGTGTAGTATAGAGGATGTGTCCTGTTTGGTGTAGTATAGAGGATCTCTCCTGTGTGGTGTAGTATAGAGGATCTGTCCTGTGTGGTGTAGTATAGAGGATGTGTCCTGTGGGGTGTAGTATAGAGGATCTGTCCTGTGTGGTGAAGTATAGATGATCTCTCCAGTGTGGTGTAGTATAGAGGATCTGTCCTGTGTAGTGTAGTATAGAGGATCTGTCCTGTGTGGTGTAGTATAGAGCATCTGTCCTGTGTGGTGTAGTATAGAGGATCTGTCCTGTGTGGTGTAGTATAGAGGATCTGTCCTGTGTAGTGTAGTATAGAGGATCTGTCCTGTGTGGTGTAGTATAGAGGATGTGTCCTGTGTGGTGTAGTATAGAGGATCTGTCCTGTGTGGTGTAGTATAGAGGATCTGTCCTGTGTGGTGTAGTATAGAGGATCTGTCCTGTGTGGTGTAGTATAGAGGATCTCTCCTGTGTGGTGTAGTATAGAGGATCTCTCCTGTCTGGTGTAGTATAGAGGATCTGTCCTGTGTTGTGTAGTATAGAGGATCTCTCCTGTGTGGTGTAGTATAGAGGATCTCTCCTGTGTGGTGTAGTATAGAGGATCTCTCCTGTGTGGTGTAGTATAGAGGATGTGTCCTGTGTGGTGTAGTATAGAGGATGTGTCATGTGTGGTGTAGTATAGAGGATCTGTCCTGTGTGGTGTAGTATAGAGGATGTGTCCTGTGTGGTGTAGTATAGAGGATCTGTCCTGTGTGGTGTAGTATAGAGGATTTGTCCTGTGTGGTGTAGTATAGAGGATGTGTCCTGTGGGGTGTAGTATAGAGGATCTCTCCTGTGTGGTGTAGTATAGAGGATCTGTCCTGTGTGGTGTTGTATAGAGGATCTCTCCTGTGTGGTGTAGTATAGAGGATCTGTCCTGTGTGGTGTAGTATAGAGGATCTCTCCTGTGTGGTGTAATTTAGAGGATCTTACCTGTGTGGTGTAGTATAGAGGATGTGTCCTGTGTGGTGTAGTATAGAGGATGTGTCCTGTGTGGTGTAGTATAGAGGATCTGTCCTATGTGGTGTAGTATAGAGGATCTGTCCTGTGTGGTGTAGTATAGAGGATGTGTCCTGTGTGGTGTAGTATAGAGGATGTGTCCTGTGTGGTGTAGTATAGAGTATCTCTCCTGTGTGGTGTAGTATAGAGGATCTCTCCTGTGTGGTGTAGTATAGAGGATCTGTCCTGTGTGGTGAAGTATAGATGATCTCTCCAGTGTGGTGTAGTATAGAGGATCTGTCCTGTGTAGTGTAGTATAGAGGATCTGTCCTGTGTGGTGTAGTATAGAGGATCTGTCCTGTGTGGTGTAGTATAGAGGATGTGTCCCGTGTGGTGTAGTATAGATGATCTGTTCTCTGTGGTGTAGTATAGAGGATCTCTCCTGTGTGGTGTAGTATAGAGGGTCTCTCCTGTGTGGTGTAGTATAGAGGATCTCTCCTGTGTGGTGAAGTATAGAGGATCTGTCCTGTGTGGTGTAGTATAGAGGATCTGTCCTTTGTGGTGTAGTATAGAGGACGTGTCCTGTGTGGTGTAGTATAGAGGATGTGTCCTGTTTGGTGTAGTATAGAGGATCTCTCCTGTGTGGTGTAGTATAGAGGATCTGTCCTGTGTGGTGTAGTATAGAGGATCTGTCCTGTGTAGTGTAGTATAGAGGATCTGTCCTGTGTGGTGTAGTATAGAGGATGTGTAATTTGTGGTGTAGTATAGAGGATCTGTTCTGTGTGGTGTAGTATAGAGGATCTGTCCTGTGGGGTGTAGTATAGAGGATCTCTCCTGTGTGGTGTAGGATAGAAGATCTCTCCTGTGTGGTGTAGTATAGAACATCTCTCCTGTGTGGTATAGTATAGAGGATCTGTCCTGTGTGGTGTAGTATAGAGGATGTGTCCTGTGGGGTGTAGTATAGAGGATCTGTCCTGTGTGGTGAAGTATAGATGATCTCTCCAGTGTGGTGTAGTATAGAGGATCTGTCCTGTGTAGTGTAGTATAGAGGATCTGTCCTGTGTGGTGTAGTATAGAGGATCTGTCCTGTGTGGTGTAGTATAGAGGATCTGTCCTGTGTGGTGTAGTATAGAGGATCTGTCCTGTGTAGTGTAGTATAGAGGATCTGTCCTGTGTGGTGTAGTATAGAGGATGTGTAATTTGTGGTGTAGTATAGAGGATCTGTCCTGTGTGGTGTAGTATAGAGGATGTGTTCTGTGTGGTGTAGTATAGAGGATGTGTCCTGTGTGGTGTAGTATAGATGATGTGTTCTCTGTGGTGTAGTATAGAGGATCTCTCCTGTGTGGTGTAGTATAGAGGGTCTCTCCTGTGTGGTGTAGTATAGAGGATCTCTCCTGTGTGGTGTAGTATAGAGGATCTCTCCTGTGTGGTGTAGTATAGAGGATCTGTCCTGTGTGGTGTAGTATAGAGGACGTGTCCTGTGTGGTGCAGTATAGAGGATGTCTCCTGTTTGGTGTAGTATAGAGGATCTCTCCTGTGTGGTGTAGTATAGAGGATCTGTCCTGTGTGGTGTAGTATAGAGGATCTGTCCTGTGTAGTGTAGTATAGAGGATCTGTTCTGTGTGGTGTAGTATAGAGGATGTGTAATTTGTGGTGTAGTATAGAGGATCTGTCCTGTGTGGTGTAGTATAGAGGATCTGTCCTGTGTGGTGTAGTATAGAGGATCTGTCCTGTGTGGTGTAGTATAGAGGATCTCTCCTGTGTGGTGTAGTACAGAGGATCTGTCCTGTGTGGTGTAGTATAGAGGATCTGTCCTGTGTGGTGTAGTATAGAGGATGTGTCCTGTGTGGTGTAGTATAGAGGATCTCTCCTGTGTGGTGTCGTATAGAGGATCTCTCCTGTGTGGTGTAGTATAGAGGGTCTGTCATGTTTGGAGTGGTATAGAGGATCTGTCCTGTGTGGTGTAGTTTAGAGGATCTCTCCTGTGTGGTGTAGTATAGAGGATCTCTCCTGTGTGGTGAAGTATAGAGGATCTCTCCTGTGTGGTGTAGTTTAGAGGATCTCTCCTGTGTGGTGTAGTATAGAGGATCTGTCCTGTGTGGTGTAGTATAGAGGATCTATCCTGTGTGGTGTAGTATAGAGGATGTGTCCTGTGTGGTGTAGTATAGAGGATGTGTCCTGTGTGGTGTAGTATAGAGGATGTGTAATTTGTGGTGTAGTATAGAGGATCTGTCCTGTGTGGTGTAGTATAGAGGATCTGTCCTGTGTGGTGTAGTATAGAGGATCTGTCCTGTGTGGTGTAGTATAGAGGATCTCTCCTGTGTGGTGTAGTACAGAGGATCTGTCCTGTGTGGTGTAGTATAGAGGATCTGTCCTGTGTGGTGTAGTATAGAGGATGTGTCCTGTGTGGTGTAGTATAGAGGATCTCTCCTGTGTGGTGTCGTATAGAGGATGTGTCCTGTGTGGTGTAGTATAGAGGATCTCTCCTGTGTGGTGTAGTATAGAGGGTCTGTCATGTTTGGAGTGGTATAGAGGATCTGTCCTGTGTGGTGTAGTACAGAGGATCTGTCCTGTGTGGTGTAGTATAGAGGATGTGTCCTGTGTGGTGTAGTATAGAGGATCTCTCCTGTGTGGTGTAGTATAGAGGGTCTGTCATGTTTGGAGTGGTATAGAGGATCTGTCCTGTGTGGTGTAGTTTAGAGGATCTCTCCTGTGTGGTGTAGTATAGAGGATCTCTCCTGTGTGGTGAAGTATAGAGGATCTCTCCTGTGTGGTGTAGTTTAGAGGATCTCTCCTGTGTGGTGTAGTATAGAGGATCTGTCCTGTGTGGTGTAGTATAGAGGATCTATCCTGTGTGGTGTAGTATAGAGGATGTGTCCTGTGTGGTGTAGTATAGAGGATGTGTCCTGTGTGGTGTAGTATAGAGGATGTGTCCTGTGTGGTGTAGTATAGAGGATGTGTCCTGTGTGGTGTAGTATAGAGGATCTCTCCTGTGTGGTGTAGTATAGAAGATCTGTCCTGTGTGGTGTAGTATAGAGGATCTCTCCTGTGTGGTGTAGTATAGAGGATCTGTCCTGTGTGGTGTAGTATAGAGGATCTGTCCTGTGTGGTGTAGTATAGAGGATCTGTCCTGTGTGGGGTAGTATAGAGGATCTCTCCTGTGTGGTGTAGTATAGAGGATCTGTCCTGTGTGGTGTAGTATAGAGGATGTGTCCTGTGTGGTGTAGTATAGAGGATGTGTCCTGTGTGGTGTAGTATAGAGGATGTGTCCTGTGTGGTGTAGTATAGAGGATCTCTCCTGTGTGGTGTAGTATAGAGGATCTGTCCTGTGTGGTGTAGTATAGAGGATCTCTCCAGTGTTGTGTAGTATAGAGGATCTGTCCTGTGTAGTGTAGTATAGAAGATCTGTCCTGTGTGGTGTAGTATAGAGGATCTGTCCTGTGTGGTGTAGTATAGAGGATCTCTCCTGTGTGGTGTAGTATAGAGGATGTGTCATGTGTGGTGTAGTATAGATGATCTCTCCTGTGTGGTGTAGTATAGAGGATCTGTTCTGTGTGGTGTAGTATAGAGGATCTGTCCTGTGTGGTGTAGTATAGAGGATCTGTCCTGTGTGGTGTAGTATAGTGGATGTGTCCTGTGTGTTGTAGTATAGAGGATCTCTCCTATGAGGTGTAGTATAGCAGATCTCTCCTGTGTGGTGTAGTATAGAGAATCTCTCCTGTGTGGTGTAGTATAGAGGATCTCTCCTGTGTGGTGTAGTATAGAGGATCTCTCCTGTGTGGTGTAGTATAGAGGATGTCTCCTGTGTGGTGTACTATAGAGGATCTGTCCTGTGTGGTGTAGTATAGAGGATCTCTCCTGTGTGGTGTAGTATAGAGGATCTCTCCTGTGTGGTGTAGTATAGAGGATCTGTCCTGTGTGGTGTAGTATAGAGGATCTCTCCTGTGTGGTGTAGTATAGAGGATCTCTCCTGTGTGGTGTAGTATAGAGGATGTGTCCTGTGTGGTGTAGTATAGAGGATCTGTCCTGTGTGGTGTAGTATAGAGGATCTGTCCTGTGTGGTGTAGTATAGAGGATCTCTCCTGTGTGATGTAGTATAGATGATCTCTCCTGTGTGGTGTAGTATAGATGATCTGTTCTCTGTGGTGTAGTATAGAGGATCTCTCCTGTGTGGTGTAGTATAGAGGGTCTCTCCTGTGTGGTGTAGTATAGAGGATCTCTCCTGTGTGGTGTAGTATAGAGGATCTCTCCTGTGTGGTGTAGTATAGAGGATCTGTCCTGTGTGGTGTAGTATAGAGGACGTGTCCTGTGTGGTGTAGTATAGAGGATGTGTCCTGTGTGGTGTAGTATAGAGGATGTGTCCTGTTTGGTGTAGTATAGAGGATCTCTCCTGTGTGGTGTAGTATAGAGGATCTGTCCTGTGTGGTGTAGTATAGAGGATCTGTCCTGTGTAGTGTAGTATAGAGGATCTGTCCTGTGTGGTGTAGTATAGAGGATGTGTAATTTGTGGTGTAGTATAGAGGTACTGTTCTGTGTGGTGTAGTATAGAACATCTCTCCTGTGTGGTATAGTATAGAGGATCTGTCCTGTGTGGTGTAGTATAGAGGATCTATCCTGTGTGGTGTAGTATAGAGGATGTGTCCTGTGTGGTGTAGTATAGAGGATGTGTCCTGTGTGGTGTAGTATAGAGGATGTGTCCTGTGTGGTGTAGTATAGAGGATGTGTCCTGTGGGGTGTAGTATAGAGGATGTGTCTTGTGTGGTGTAGTATAGAGGATCTCTCCTGTGTGGTGTAGTATAGAGGATCTTTCCTGTGTGGTGTAGTATAGAGGATCTGTCCTGTGTGGTGTAGTATAGAGGATCTCTCCTGTGTGGTGTAGTATAGAGGATGTGTCCTGTGTGGTGTAGTATAGAGGATCTCTCCTGTGTGGTGTAGTATAGAGGATCTGTCCTGTGTAGTGTAGTATAGAGGATGTGTCCTGTGGGGTGTAGTATAGAGGATGTGTCCTGTGTGGTGTAGTATAGAGGATCTCTCCTGTGTGGTGTAGTATAGAGGATCTGTCCTGTGTGGTGTAGTATAGAGGATCTCTCCTGTGTGGTGTAGTATAGAGGATGTGTCCTGTGTGGTGTAGTATAGAGGATCTCTCCTGTATGGTGTAGTATAGAGGATCTCTCCTGTGTGGTGTAGTATAGACGATCTCTCCTGTGTGGTGTAGTATAGAGGATCTCTCCTGTGTGGTGTAGTATAGAGGATCTCTCCTGTGTGGTGTAGTATAGAGGATGTGTCCTGTGTGGTGTAGTATAGAGGATCTCTCCTGTGTGGTGTTGTATAGAGGATCTGTCCTGTGTAGTGTAGTATAGAGGATCTGTCCTGTGTGGTGTAGTATAGAGGATCTCTCCTGTTTGGTGTAGTATAGAGGATCTCTCCTGTGTGGTGTAGTATAGAGGATCTGTCCTGTGTGGTGTAGTATTGAGGATCTTTCCTGTGTGGTGTAGTATAGAGGATCTCTCCTGTGTGGTGTAGTATAGAGGATCTGTCCTGTGTGGTGTAGTATAGAGGATCTCTCCTGTGTGGTGTAGTATAGAGGATCTCTCCTCTGTGGTGTAGTATAGAGGATCTGTCCTGTGTGGTGTAGTATAGAGGATCTCTCCTATGTGGTGTAGTATAGAGGATTTGTCCTGTGTGGTGTAGTATAGAGGATCTCTCCTGTGTGGTGTAGTATAGAGGATCTGTCCTGTGTGGTGTAGTATAGAGGATCTGTCCTGTGTAGTGTAGTATAGAGGATCTGTCCTGTGTGGTGTAGTATAGAGGATCTGTCCTGTGTAGTGTAGTATAGAGGATCTCTCCTGTGTGGTGTAGTATAGAGGATCTGTCCTGTGTAGTGTAGTATAGAGGATCTGTCCTGTGTGGTGTAGTATAGAGGATCTCTACAGTGTGGTGTAGTATAGAGGATCTGTCCTGTGTGGTGTAGTATAGAGGATGTGTCCTGTGTGGTGTAGTATAGAGGATCTCTCCTGTGTGGTGTAGTATAGAAGATGTCTCCTCTGTGGTGTAGTATAGAGGATCTGTCCTGTGTGGTGTAGTATAGAGGATCTGTTCTGTGTGGTGTAGTATAGAGGATCTGTCCTGTGTGGTGTAGTATAGAGGATCTGTCCTGTGTGGTGTAGTATAGAGGATGTGTCCTGTGTGGTGTAGTATAGAGGATGTGTCCTGTGTGTTGTAGTATAGAGGATCTCTCCTATGAGGTGTAGTATAGCAGATCTCTCCTGTGTGGTGTAGTATAGAGAATCTCTCCTGTGTGGTGTAGTATAGAGGATCTCTCCTGTGTGGTGTAGTATAGAGGATCTCTCCTGTGTGGTGTAGTAAAGAAGATCTCTCCTGTGTGGTGTAGTATAGAGGATGTGTCCTGTGTGGTGTAGTATAGAGGATCTGTCCTGTGTGGTGTAGTATAGAGGATCTCTCCTGTGTGGTGTAGTATAGAAGATGTCTCCTGTGTGATGTAGTATAGATGATCTGTCCTGTGTGGTGTAGTATAGAGGATCTCTCCTGTGTGGTGTAGTATAGATGATCTGTTCTCTGTGGTGTAGTATAGAGGATCTCTCCTGTGTGGTGTAGTATAGAGGGTCTCTCCTGTGTGGTGTAGTATAGAGGATCTCTCCTGTGTGGTGTAGTATAGAGGATCTCTCCTGTGTGGTGTAGTATAGAGGATCTGTCCTGTGTGGTGTAGTATAGAGGACGTGTCCTGTGTGGTGTAGTATAGAGGATGTGTCCTGTGTGGTGTAGTATAGAGGATGTGTCCTGTTTGGTGTAGTATAGAGGATCTCTCCTGTGTGGTGTAGTATAGAGGATCTGTCCTGTGTGGTGTAGTATAGAGGATCTGTCCTGTGTAGTGTAGTATAGAGGATCTGTCCTGTGTGGTGTAGTATAGAGGATGTGTAATTTGTGGTGTAGTATAGAGGTACTTTTCTGTGTGGTGTAGTATAGAACATCTCTCCTGTGTGGTATAGTATAGAGGATCTGTCCTTTGTGGTGTAGTATAGAGGATCTATCCTGTGTGGTGTAGTATAGAGGATCTCTCCAGTGTTGTGTAGTATAGAGGATCTGTCCTGTGTAGTGTAGTATAGAAGATCTGTCCTGTGTGGTGTAGTATAGAGGATGTGTCCTGTGTGGTGTAGTATAGAGGATGTGTCCTGTGGGGTGTAGTATAGAGGATGTGTCCTGTGTGGTGTAGTATAGAGGATCTCTCCTGTGTGGTGAAGTATTGAGGATCTCTACTGTGTGGTGTAGTATAGAGGATCTGTCCTGTGTAGTGTAGTATAGAGGATCTCTCCTGTGTGGTGTAGTATAGAGGATCTGTCCTGTGTGGTGTAGTATAGAGGATCTCTCCTGTGTGGTGTAGTATAGAGGATGTGTCCTGTGTGGTGTAGTATAGAGGATCTCTCCTGTGTGGTGTAGTATAGAGGATCTGTCCTGTGTAGTGTAGTATAGAGGATGTGTCCTGTGGGGTGTAGTATAGAGGATGTGTCCTGTGTGGTGTAGTATAGAGGATCTCTCCTGTGTGGTGTAGTATAGATGATCTCTCCTGTGTGGTGTAGTATAGAGGATGTGTCCTGTGTGGTGTAGTATAGAGGATCTCTCCTGTGTGGTGTAGTATAGAGGATGTGTCCTGTGTGGTGTAGTATAGAGGATCTCTCCTGTGTGGTGTAGTATAGAGGATGTGTCCTGTGTGGTGTAGTATAGAGGATCTCTCCTGTGTGGTGTAGTATAGAGGATCTGTCCTGTGTAGTGTAGTATAGAGGATCTGTCCTGTGTGGTGTAGTATAGAGGATCTCTCCTGTGTGGTGTAGTATAGAGGATCTCTCCTGTGTGGTGTAGTATAGAGGATCTGTCCTGTGTGGTGTAGTATAGAGGATCTTTCCTGTGTGGTGTAGTATAGAGGATCTCTCCTGTGTGGTGTAGTATAGAGGATCTGTCCTGTGTGGTGTAGTATAGAGGATCTCTCCTGTGTGGTGTAGTATAGAGGATCTCTCCTCTGTGGTGTAGTATAGAGGATCTGTCCTGTGTGGTGTAGTATAGAGGATCTCTCCTCTGTGGTGTAGTATAGAGGATCTGTCCTGTGTGGTGTAGTATAGAGGATCTCTCCTATGTAGTGTAGTATAGAGGATTTGTCCTGTGTGGTGTAGTATAGAGGATCTCTCCTGTGTGGTGTAGTATAGAAGATCTGTCCTGTGTGGTGTAGTATAGAGGATCTGTCCTGTGTAGTGTAGTATAGAGGATCTGTCCTGTGTGGTGTAGTATAGAGGATCTGTCCTGTGTAGTGTAGTATAGAGGATCTCTCCTGTGTGGTGTAGTATAGAGGATCTGTCCTGTGTAGTGTAGTATAGAGGATCTGTCCTGTGTGGTGTAGTATAGAGGATCTCTACAGTGTGGTGTAGTATAGAGGATCTGTCCTGTGTGGTGTAGTATAGAGGATCTCTCATGTGTTGTGTAGTATGGAGGATGTGTCCTGTGTGGTGTAGTATTGAGGATATGTCCTGTGGGGTGTAGTATAGAGGATCTGTCCTGTGTGGTGTAATATAGAGGATGTGTCCTGTGTGGTGTAGTATAGAGGATCTCTCCTGTGTGGTGTAGTATAGAAGATGTCTCCTGTGTGGTGAAGTATAGAGGATCTCTCCTATGTGGTGTAGTATAGAGGATTTGTCCTGTGTGGTGTAGTATAGAGGATCTCTCCTGTGTAGTGTAGTATAGAGGATCTGTCCTGTGTAGTGTAGTATAGAGGATCTGTCCTGTGTGGTGTAGTATAGAGGATCTGTCCTGTGTGGTGTAGTATAGAGGATGTGTCCTGTGTGGTGTAGTATAGAGGATCTCTCCTGTGTGGTGTAGTATAGAGGATGTGTCCTGTGTGGTGTAGTATAGAGGATGTGTCCTGTGTGGTGTAGTATAGAGGATCTGTCCTGTGTGGTGTAGTATAGAGGATCTCTCCTGTGTGGTGTAGTATAGAGGATCTGTCCTGTGTGGTGTAGTATAGAGGATGTGTCCTGTGTGGTGTAGTATAGAGGATGTGTCCTGTGTGGTGTAGTATAGAGGATCTCTCCTGTGTGGTGTAGTATAGAGGATCTCTCCTGTGTGGTGTAGTATAGAGGATGTGTCCTGTGTGGTGTAGTATAGAGGATCTCTCCTGTGTGGTGTAGTATAGAGGATCTCTCCTGTGTGGTGTAGTATAAAGGATGTGTCCTGTGTGGTGTAGTATAGAGGATCTGTCCTGTGAGGTGTAGTATAGAGGATCTTTCCTGTGTGGTGTAGTATAGAGGATCTGTCCTGTGTGGTGTAGTATAGAGGATGTGTCCTGTGTGGTGTAGTATAGAGGATCTCTCCTGTGTGGTGTAGTATAGAGGGTCTGTCCTGTGTGGTGTAGTATAGAGGATCTGTCCTGTGTGGTGTAGTATAGAGGATGTGTCCTGTGTGGTGTAGTATAGAGGATGTGTCCTGTGTGGTGTAGTATAGAGGATCTCTCCTATGTGGTGTAGTATAGAGGATGTGTCCTGTGTGGTGTAGTATAGAGGATCTGTCCTGTGAGGTGTAGTATAGAGGATCTCTCCTGTGTGGTGTAGTATAGAGGATCTGTCCTGTGTGGTGTAGTATAGAGGATGTGTCCTGTGTGGTGTAGTATAGAGGATCTCTCCTGTGTGGTGTAGTATAGAGGGTCTGTCCTGTGTGGTGTAGTATAGAGGATCTGTCCTGTGTGGGGTAGTATAGAGGATCTCTCCTGTGTGGTGTAGTATAGAGGATGTGTCCTGTGTGGTGTAGAATAGAGGATGTGTCCTGTGTGGTGTAGTATAGAGGATGTGTCCTGTGTGGTGTAGTATAGAGGATCTCTCCTGTGTGGTGTAGTATAGAGGATGTGTCCTGTGTGGTGAAGTATAGATGATCTCTCCAGTGTTGTGTAGTATAGAGGGTCTCTCCTGTGTGGTGTAGTATAGAGGATCTCTCCTGTGTGGTGTAGTATAGAGGATGTGTCCTGTGTGGTGAAGTATAGAGGATCTGTCCTGTGTGGTGTAGTATAGAGGATCTGTCCTGTGTGGTGTAGTATAGAGGATCTCTCCTGTGTGGTGTAGTATAGAGGATGTGTCCTGTGTGGTGTAGTATAGACGATCTCTCCTGTGTGGTGTAGTATAGAGGATCTGTTCTGTGTGGTGTAGTATAGAGGATCTCTCCTATGAGGTGTAGTATAGCAGATCTCTCCTGTGTGGTGTAGTATAGAGAATCTGTCCTGTGTGGTGTAGTATAGAGGATCTGTCCTGTGTGGTGTAGTATAGAGGATGTGTCCTGTGTGGTGTAGTATAGAGGATCTCTCCTATGAGGTGTAGTATAGCAGATCTCTCCTGTGTGGTGTAGTATAGAGAATCTCTCCTGTGTGGTGTAGTATAGAGGATCTCTCCTGTGTGGTGTAGTATAGAGGATCTCTCCTGTGTGGTGTAGTAAAGAAGATCTCTCCTGTGTGGTGTAGTATAGAGAATCTCTCCTGTGTGGTGTAGTATAGAGGATCTCTCCTGTGTGGTGTAGTATAGTGGATCTCTCCTGTGTGGTGTAGTATAGAGGATCTCTCCTGTGTGATGTAGTATAGAGGATCTGTCCTGTGTGATGTAGTATAGAGGATCTCTCCTGTGTGGTGTAGTATAGAGGATCTCTCCTGTGTGGTGTAGTATAGAGGATCTCTCCTGTGTGGTGTTGTATAGAGGATCTGTCCTGTGTGGTGTAGTATAGAGGATCTCTCCTGTGTGGTGTAGTATAGAGGATCTGTCCTGTGTGGTGTAGTATAGAGGATCTGTCCTGTGTGGTGTAGTATAGAGGATCTCTCCTGTGTGGTGTAGTATAGAGGATCTGTTCTCTGTGGTGTAGTATAGAGGATCTCTCCTGTGTGGTGTAGTATAGAGGGTCTCTCCTGTGTGGTGTAGTATAGAGGATCTCTCCTGTGTGGTGTAGTATAGAGGACGTGTCCTGTGTGGTGTAGTATAGAGGATGTGTCCTGTTTGGTGTAGTATAGAGGATCTCTCCTGTGTGGTGTAGTATAGAGGATGTGTCCTGTGGGGTGTAGTATAGAGGATCTCTCCTGTGTGGTGTAGTATAGAGGATCTGTCCTGTGTGGTGTAGTATAGAGGACGTGTCCTGTGTGGTGTAGTATAGAGGATGTGTCCTGTTTGGTGTAGTATAGAGGATCTCTCCTGTGTGGTGTAGTATAGAGGATCTGTCCTGTGTGGTGTAGTATAGAGGATCTGTCCTGTGTAGTGTAGTATAGAGGATCTGTCCTGTGTGGTGTAGTATAGAGGATGTGTAATTTGTGGTGTAGTATAGAGGTACTGTTCTGTGTGGTGTAGTATAGAACATCTCTCCTGTGTGGTATAGTATAGAGGATCTGTCCTGTGTGGTGTAGTATAGAGGATGTGTCCTGTGGGGTGTAGTATAGAGGATGTGTCCTGTGTGGTGTAGTATAGAGGATCTCTCCTGTGTGGTGTAGTATAGAGGATCTCTACTGTGTGGTGTAGTATAGAGGATCTCTCCTGTGTGGTGTAGTATAGAGGATCTGTCCTGTGTGGTGTAGTATAGAGGATCTCTCCTGTGTGGTGTAGTATAGAGGATGTGTCCTGTGTGGTGTAGTATAGAGGATCTCTCCTGTGTGGTGTAGTATAGAGGATCTGTCCTGTGTAGTGTAGTATAGAGGATGTGTCCTGTGGGGTGTAGTATAGAGGATGTGTCCTGTGTGGTGTAGTATAGAGGATCTCTCCTGTGTGGTGTAGTATAGAGGATCTGTCCTGTGTGGTGTAGTATAGAGGATCTCTCCTGTGTGGTGTAGTATAGAGGATGTGTCCTGTGTGGTGTAGTATAGAGGATCTCTCCTGTGTGGTGTAGTATAGAGGATGTGTCCTGTGTGGTGTAGTATAGAGGATCTCTCCTGTGTGGTGTAGTATAGAGGATGTGTCCTGTGTGGTGTAGTATAGAGGATCTGTCCTGTGTGATGTAGTATAGAGGATCTCTCCTGTGTGGTGTAGTATAGAGGATCTCTCCTGTGTGGTGTAGTATAGAGGATCTCTCCTGTGTGGTGTAGTATAGAGGATCTGTCCTGTGTAGTGTAGTATAGAGGATCTGTCCTGTGTGGTGTAGTATAGAGGATCTCTCCTGTGTGGTGTAGTATAGAGGATCTCTCCTGTGTGGTGTAGTATAGAGGATCTGTCCTGTGTGGTGTAGTATAGAGGATCTTTCCTGTGTGGTGTAGTATAGAGGATCTCTCCTATGTGGTGTAGTATAGAGGATTTGTCCTGTGTGGTGTAGTATAGAGGATCTCTCCTGTGTGGTGTAGTATAGAGGATCTGTCCTGTGTGGTGTAGTATAGAGGATCTGTCTGTGTAGTGTAGTATAGAGGATCTGTCCTGTGTGGTGTAGTATAGAGGATCTGTCCTGTGTAGTGTAGTATAGAGGATCTCTCCTGTGTGGTGTAGTATAGAGGATCTCTCCTGTGTGGTGTAGTATAGAGGATCTCTCCTGTGTGGTGTAGTATAGAGGATCTGTCCTGTGTGGTGTAGTATAGAGGATCTCTACAGTGTGGTGTAGTATAGAGGATCTGTCCTGTGTGGTGTAGTATAGAGGATCTCTCATGTGTTGTGTAGTATGGAGGATGTGTCCTGTGTGGTGTAGTATTGAGGATATGTCCTGTGGGGTGTAGTATAGAGGATCTGTCCTGTGTGGTGTAGTATAGAGGATGTGTCCTGTGTGGTGTAGTATAGAAGATGTCTCCTGTGGGGTGTAGTATAGAGGATCTCTCCTGTGTGGTGTAGTATAGAGGATCTGTCCTGTGTAGTGTAGTATAGAGGATGTGTCCTGTGGGGTGTAGTATAGAGGATGTGTCCTGTGTGGTGTAGTATAGAGGATCTCTCCTGTGTGGTGTAGTATAGAGGATCTGTCCTGTGTGGTGTAGTATAGAGGATCTCTCCTGTGTGGTGTAGTATAGAGGATGTGTCCTGTGTGGTGTAGTATAGAGGATCTCTCCTGTGTGGTGTAGTACAGAGGATGTGTCCTGTGTGGTGTAGTATAGAGGATCTCTCCTGTGTGGTGTAGTATAGAGGATGTGTCCTGTGTGGTGTAGTATAGAGGATCTCTCCTGTGTGGTGTAGTATAGAGGATCTGTCCTGTGTGGTGTAGTATAGAGGATCTCTCCTGTGTGGTGTAGTATAGAGGATCTCTCCTGTGTGGTGTAGTATAGAGGATCTGTCCTGTGTGGTGTAGTATAGAGGATCTTTCCTGTGTGGTGTAGTATAGAGGATCTCTCCTGTGTGGTGTAGTATAGAGGATCTGTCCTGTGTGGTGTAGTATAGAGGATCTCTCCTGTGTGGTGTAGTATATAGGATCTCTCCTGTGTGGTGTAGTATAGAGGATCTCTCCTCTAAGGTGTAGTATAGAGGATCTGTCCTGTGTGGTGTAGTATAGAGGATCTCTCCTATGTGGTGTAGTATAGAGGATTTGTCCTGTGTGGTGTAGTATAGAGGATCTCTCCTGTGTGGTGTAGTATAGAGGATCTGTCCTGTGTGGTGTAGTATAGAGGATCTGTCCTGTGTAGTGTAGTATAGAGGATCTGTCCTGTGTGGTGTAGTATAGAGGATCTGTCCTGTGTAGTGTAGTATAGAGGATCTCTCCTGTGTGGTGTAGTATAGAGGATCTCTCCTGTGTGGTGTAGTATAGAGGATCTGTCCTGTGTGGTGTAGTATAGAGGATGTGTCCTGTGTGGTGTAG
>NW_026609522.1:0-30065 GCF_029499605.1 Hyla sarda | reverse complement strand
CCAACGTTTTTTGGGGTTCGCCAATTATTACAGGCAATTTATTCCACATTTTTCTACCATTGTGGCTCCTATTGTGGCTTTAACCAAAAAAAATGCCGATCCCAAGTCTTGGCCTCCTCAAGCGGAAGACGCCTTTAAACGACTCAAGTCTGCCTTCTCTTCGGCTCCCGTGCTCTCCAGACCTGACCCATCTAAACCCTTCCTATTGGAGGTTGATGCCTCCTCAGTGGGAGCTGGAGCTGTCCTTCTACAAAAAAACTCTTCCGGGCATGCTGTTACTTGTGGGTTTTTTTCTAGGACCTTCTCTCCGGCGGAGAGGAACTACTCCATCGGGGATCGAGAGCTTCTAGCCATTAAATTAGCACTTGAGGAATGGAGGCATCTGCTGGAGGGATCAAGATTTCCAGTTATTATTTACACCGATCACAAGAACCTCTCATACCTCGAGTCTGCCCAACGGCTGAATCCTCGTCAGGCCAGGTGGTCTCTGTTCTTTGCCCGATTTAATTTTGAAATTCACTTTCGGCCTGCTGATAAGAACATTAGGGCCGATGCTCTCTCTCGTTCCTCAGATGCTTCTGAAATTGAACTCTCTCCTCAACACATCATTCCTCCTGACTGCCTGATTTCCACTTCTCCAGCCTCCATCAGGCAAACTCCTCCAGGAAAGACCTTTGTTTCTCCACGCCAACGCCTCGGAATCCTCAAATGGGGTCACTCCTCCCATCTCGCAGGTCATGCGGGCATCAAGAAATCTGTGCAACTCATCTCTCGCTTCTATTGGTGGCCGACTCTAGAGACTGATGTGGTGGACTTTGTGCGAGCCTGCACTATCTGTGCCCGGGATAAGACTCCTCGCCAGAAGCCCGCTGGTTTTCTTCTTCCTCTGCCTGTTCCCGAACAACCTTGGTCTCTGATTGGTATGGATTTTATTACTGACTTACCCCCATCCCATGGCAACACTGTTATTTGGGTGGTCGTTGATCGATTCTCCAAAATGGCACATTTCATCCCTCTTCCTGGTCTTCCTTCAGCGCCTCAGTTGGCTAAACAATTTTTTGTACACATTTTTCGTCTTCACGGGTTGCCTACGCAGATCGTCTCGGATAGAGGCGTCCAATTTGTGTCTAAATTCTGGAGGGCTCTCTGTAAACAACTCAAGATTAAATTAAATTTTTCTTCTGCATACCATCCTCAATCCAATGGACAAGTAGAAAGAATTAACCAGATCTTGGGTGACTATTTACGACATTTTGTTTCCTCCCGCCAGGATGACTGGGCAGATCTTCTACCTTGGGCCGAATTCTCGTATAATTTCAGAATCTCTGAATCTTCCTCCAAATCCCCGTTTTTCGTGGTGTACGGCCGTCACCCTCTTCCCCCCCTCCCTACCCCCTTGCCCTCTGGTCTGCCCGCTGTGGATGAAATTTCTCGTGATCTTTCCATCATATGGAGAGAGACCCAAAATTCTCTCTTACAGGCTTCATCACGCATGAAGAGATTCGCGGATAAGAAAAGAAGAGCTCCTCCCATTTTTTCCCCTGGAGACAAGGTATGGCTCTCCGCCAAATATGTCCGCTTCCGTGTTCCTAGCTATAAGTTGGGACCACGCTATCTTGGTCCTTTCAAGATTTTGCGCCAGATTAATCCTGTCTCTTTCAAACTTCTTCTTCCTCCTTCTCTTCGTATTCCTAATGCCTTTCATGTTTCTCTTCTTAAACCACTTATCATTAACCGTTTCTCTCCCAAATCTGTTCCCCCCACTCCTGTCTCCGGCTCCTCGGACATCTTCTCCGTCAAAGAAATTTTAGCATCTAAAAAGGTCAGAGGGAAAACCTTCTTTTTAGTGGATTGGGAGGGTTGTGGTCCAGAAGAGAGGTCCTGGGAACCTGAGGACAATATCCTGGACAAAAGTCTGGTCCTCAGGTTCTCAGGCTCCAAGAAGAGGGGGAGACCCAAGGGGGGGGGTACTGTTACGCCGAGCGCTCCGGGTCCCCGCTCCTCCCCGGAGCGCTCGCTACACTCCTCTCACTGCAGCGCTCCGGTCGGTTCCACGGACCCGGGGCGCTGCGATACCGCCTCTGGCCGGGATGCGATTCGCGATGCGGGTAGCGCCCGCTCGCGATGCGCACCCCGGCTCCCGTACCTGACTCGCTCTCCGTCAGTTCTGTCCCGGCGCGCGCGGCCCCGCTCCCTAGGGCGCGCGCGCGCCGGGTCTTTGCGATTTAAAGGGCCACTGCGCCGCTGATTGGCGCAGTGGTTCCAATTAGTGTTTACACCTGTGCACTTCCCTATATCACCTCACTTCCCCTTCACTCCCTCGCCGGATCTTGTTGCCTTAGTGCCAGTGAAAGCGTTTCCTTGTGTGTTCCTAGCCTGTGTTCCAGACCTCCTGCCGTTGCCCCTGACTACGATCCTTGCTGCCTGCCCCGACCTTCTGCTACGTCCGACCTTGCTTCTGTCTACTCCCTTGTACCGCGCCTATCTTCAGCAGCCAGAGAGGTTGAGCCGTTGCTAGGGGATACGACCTGGTCACTACCGCCGCAGCAAGACCATCCCGCTTTGCGGCGGGCTCTGGTGAAAACCAGTAGTGACTTAGAACCGATCCTCTAGCACGGTCCACGCCAATCCCTCTCTGGCACAGAGGATCCACTACCTGCCAGCCGGCATCGTGACAATAACTACTATAATCCTGCTCCCTATATACAAGAATATAACTACTATAATACTGCTCCTATATACAAGAATATAACTACTATAATACTGCTCCTATATACAAGAATATAACTACTATAATACTGCTCGAATATAACTACTATAATACTGCTCCTATATACAAGAATATAACTACTATAATACTGCTCCTATATACAAGAATATAACTACTATAATACTGCTCCTATATACCAGAATATAACTACTATAATACTGCTCCTATATACAAGAATATAACTACTATAATCCTGCTCCTATATACAAGAATATAACTTCTATAATACTGCCTCCTATATACAAGAATATAACTACTATAATCTTGCTCCCTATATACAAGAATATAACTACTATAATACTGCTCCTATATACAAGAATATAACTACTATAATACTGCTCCTATATACAAGAATATAACTACTATAATACTGCTCCTATATACAAGAATATAACTACTATAATACTGCTCCTATATACAAGAATATAACTACTATAATACTGCTCCTATATACAAGAATATAACTACTATAATACTGCTCCTATATACAAGAATATAACTACTATAATACTGCTCCTATATACAAGAATATAACTACCATAATATTACCTCCTATATACAAGAATATAACTACTATAATACTGCTCCTATATACAAGAATATAACTACTATAATACTGCTCCTATATACAAGAATATAACTACTATAATACTGCTCCTATATACAAGAATATATCTACTATAATACTGCTCCTATATACAAGACTATAACTACTATAATACTGCTCCTATATACAAGAATATAACTACTATAATACTGCTCCTATATACAAGAATATAACTACTATAATACTGCTCCTATATACAAGAATATAACTACTATAATACTGCTCCTATATACAAGAATATAACTACTATAATACTGCTCCTGTATACAAGGATATAACTACTATAATACTGCTCCTATATACAAGAATATAACTACTATAATACTGCTCCTGTATACAAGAATATAACTACTATAATACTGCTCCTATATACAAGAATATAACAACTATAATACTGCTCCTATGTACAAGAATATAACTACTATAATACTGCTCCTATATACAAGAATATAACTACTATAATACTGCCTCCTATATACAAGAATATAACTACTATAATACTGCTCCTATATACAAGAATATAACGACTATAATACTGCCTCCTATATACAAGAATATAACTACTATAATACTGTCTCCTATATACAAGAATATAACTACTATAATACTGCTCCTATATACAAGAATATAACTACTATAATACTGCCTCCTATATACAAGAATATAACTACTATAATACTGTCTCCTATATACAAGAATATAACTACTATAATACTGCTCCTATATACAAGAATATAACTACTATAATACTGCTCCTATATACAAGAATATAACTACTATAATACTGCTCCTATATACAAGAATATAACTACTATAATACTGCCCCCTATATACAAGAATATAACTACTATAATACTGCTCCTATATACAAGAATATAACTACTATAATACTGCCCCCTATATACAAGAATATAACTACTATAATACTGCTCCTATATACAAGAATATAACTACTATAATACTGCCTCCTATATACAAGAATATAACTACTATAATACTGCTCCTATATACAAGAATATAACGACTATAATACTGCCTCCTATATACAAGAATATAACTACTATAATACTGTCTCCTATATACAAGAATATAACTACTATAATACTGCTCCTATATACAAGAATATAACTACTATAATACTGCCTCCTATATACAAGAATATAACTACTATAATACTGTCTCCTATATACAAGAATATAACTACTATAATACTGCTCCTATATACAAGAATATAACTACTATAATACTGCTCCTATATACAAGAATATAACTACTATAATACTGCTCCTATATACAAGAATATAACTACTATAATACTGCCCCCTATATACAAGAATATAACTACTATAATACTGCTCCTATATACAAGAATATAACTACTATAATACTGCCCCCTATATACAAGAATATAACTACTATAATACTGCTCCTATATACAAGAATATAACTACTATAATACTGTCTCCTATATACAAGAATATAACTAATATAATACTGCTCCTATATACAAGAATATAACTACTAAGCTATAATACTACATTGTATTAGTATATAAGTTCTATAATGTCTCATTTTGCACAGTAGAATGGATATGATATTTTTGTCTTTTTGCCTTTTTTGTTGTTGTTAAATATGAGTTTTTTTCCCCTATTGTTTCTTATTACAATGAGAAGTTACAGAACAATAATTTCACTGAGATGGAATCTCTGGGGACTCGGATTTACAATTATTGTCTGCAGTGATAATAACCTAAAATGGTAAAAGCCTCAGAAATAGAGTCTGTCAGGACACTTGTTCTCTCTTCAGATTCCTTGTTACTTCCTGTAGTTGATCTTCATTCATGGAAGCATTATGTATATTTGTTGCTATGACATCATTAGTATGACTTTACTGAGAGAGTAGTGGATGCATGGAATAGCCAGCCTGCAGGAGTGGGAGCTGCAAATACAGTGAGGAGTGTAAGCATGGCATAGGAATAAGACTATCCTTTACATAAGATATAGATAGGTATAAGGCTATCCTTCATATAAGGTAGAGATAGGTATAAGGTTATTCTTCATATAAGATAGGGATAGGTATAAGGTTATTCTTCATATAAGATAGGTATAAGGTTATTCTTCATATAAGATAGAAAAAGGTATAAGACTATCCTTCATATAAGATAGAGATAGGTATAAGGCTATCCTTCATATAAGATAGAGATAGGTATAAGGCTATCCTTCATATAAGATAGGGATAGGTATAAGGTTATTCTTCATATAAGATAGGGATAGGTATAAGGCTATCCTTCATATAAGATAGAGATAGGTATAAGGTTATTCTTCATATAAGATAGGGATAGGTATAAGGCTATCCTTCATATAAGATAGAGGTAGGTATAAGGCTATCCTTCATATAAGATAGGGATAGGTATAAGGCTATCCTTCATATAAGATAGAGATAGGTATAAGGCTATCCTTCATATAAGATAGGGATAGGTATAAGGCTATTCTTCACATAAGATAGAGATAGGTATAAGGTTATCCTTCATATAAGATACAGATAGGTATAAGGCTATCCTTCATATAAGATAGAGATAGGTATAAGGCTATCCTTCATATAAGATACAGATAGGTATAAGGCTATCCTTCATATAAGATAGGGATAGGTATAAGGCTATCCTTTATATAAGATAGGGATAGGTATAAGGCTATCCTTCATATAAGATAGGGATAGGTATAAGGCTATCCTTCATATAAGATAGAGATAGGTATAAGGCTATCCTTCATATAAGATAGGGATAGGTATAAGGTTATTCTTCATATAAGATATAGATAGGTATAAGGCTATCCTTCGTATAAGATAGGGATAAGGCTATTCTTCAGATAAGATAGAGATAAGGCTATTCTTCATATAAGATAGAGATAGGTATAAGACTATCCTTCATATAAGATAGGGATAGGTATAAGGTTATTCTTCATATAAGATAGAGATAGGTATAAGGCTACCCTTCATATAAGATAGGGATAAGGCTATTCTTCATATAAGATAGATATAAGGCTATCCTTCATATAAGATAGAGGTAGGTATAAGGCTATCCTTCATATAAGATAGGGATAGGTATAAGGCTCTCCTTCATATAAGATAGAGATAGTTATAAGGCTATCCTTCATATAAAATAGAGATAGGTATAAGGCTATAAGGCTATCCTTCATATAAGATAGGGATAAGGCTATTCTTCATATAAGATAGAGGTAGGTATAAGGCGATCCTTCATATAAGATAGGGATAGGGATAAGGCTATCCTTCATATAAGATAGGGATAGGTATAAGGTTATCCTTCATATAAGATAGAGATATGTATAAGGCTATCCTTCATATAAGATAGAGGTAGGTATAAGGCGATCCTTCATATAAGATAGGGATAGGGATAAGGCTATCCTTCACATACGATAGACATAAGGCTGTCCCTCATATAAGATAAAGACTTGCATTAAGGGGGCGGGGCGTGGCGTCACGAGGGGGCAGGGCTATGACATCACAAGCTCCCGGCTCCAACGTTCGGAACAGTTTGTTCCAAATGCTGAGCAGCGAAGTGCCCCTTTAAAGTAAAAAATGGGTCCGTACTTAAAGGGGTACTCCAATGGAAAACATTTTTTTTATTTTATTTTTTAAATCAACTGGTGCCAGAAAAAGTACATATTTGTAAATTACTTTTATTAAAACATTTTAATCCTTCCAGTACTTATTAACTGCTATATGCTCCACAGCACTCTATGCTGACACCTTTGTCATTTTAGGAACTGTCAGGAGCAGGATAGGTTTTCTATGTGGATTTGCTTCTACTCTGGACAGTTCATAAAATGGACCGAGGTATCAGCAGAGAGCACTGTGGTCAGACAGAAAGGAAATTTAAAAAGAAAAGAACTTCCTGTGGAGCAAATAGCAGCTGATAAGTACTGGAAGGATTTTTTAATAGAAATAATTTACAAATATGTTTAACTTTCTGGCACCAGTTGATTAAAATATATATTATATATATATATATATATATATATATATATATATATATATATATATATATTTGTGGTCGTGGCCCATGTATAGGAAATGTACGTACTTACCAACCCTCCGTCCCGATCTGCTATTCAGCTCGTCCACCTGAAAAACACATCCTACCACTAAATACATGTGTCATAACCTAGGTTGGTTCTAACTGACCCTATCACTGCTTCTAACAGCGGTTGAATTGTGCCCAAACCGCGAACGAGGGCACGCCTATAGAGGGCATACCCTATAATAAAGAATAGAGAAGAAGGGTTTTGTGAGGGTGGGCAACGCTGTACGACGAAGGCCCCGGCCGCAGAGAGGCCGGGCGTTAAATACCCCTGGCCCCTCCCACAAATTCAGCCGATAGGCTTCCCACTTGTGATCGTGGCCCATGTATAGGAAATGTACGTACTTACCAACCCTCCGTCCCGATCTGCTATTCAGCTCGTCCACCTGAAAAACACATCCTACCACTAAATGCATGTGTCATAACCTAGGTTGGTTTTAACTGACCCTATCACTGCTTCTAACAGCGGTTGAATTGTGCCCAAACCGCGAACGAGGGCACGCCTATAGAGGGCAAAAATGACACAGATAGGTTCAATGATGCAAGCAATTAATTTTATTCCTTACAAAACCAAAAATCTGAATACATCCGCCATTTCCAGCTGGGGGTTCGGAATGTATGTAGTGTAGGCATTAGAGTTCCATCTACCTAACTTTTTTAGTATGTGTACCGGTACTCCGTGCTTGGAGGCTGCTGAGGCTGCCCCTATGCGGAATGAATGTCCCGAGTAGCAGCGTGGGTCAAGACCCAACAGCCAAACCAATGTGCGCAAGTGTCTGACAAATTGCGAAGTAGTGAGAGGTGCAGAATCAAACGGCAGCAACGGCCTTACCTCTGATCGATTGTTCATGATGCTTGCCCACTCGGAAAGTACCACTAGCGGACACCAGGGATTGCTGGAGGGATAGTACCGTATCGCAGTAGCCTTCCTGCAAGTTTTGGTACCCCGTAATGTCAGCTCTGCATAATCTTGTCTGATGCTAAGTTGCGTTTTCTCTACAAACGGTGCTGCTCGTGATGCACAAGTGAACTCCCCGGGCCTCAAAAACCCATAGAGAGCTAAGTATATGCTGACCTTGATGACCTTGCTGTGAAACCATCCGAATGGAGCGGAGTCGAGTAGAACCGACATGTCCCTAAACATTTGCCCTGTGATAGGCTGCCTTGGACTCACACGCGGGATGCTGCTGGAATTGACCCCCTTCAAAGCAGCTTTGATAACATGTGTGGAGCATATGGAAGGCTCGCCGGGAAACTGTAAAGCGTGGTAGTGTTGAATCCCGGATAAATGTAATTTAATGGTGTTGTATGACAAGCTTAAGTCAGAGTGGCAAAAGGCCAAGAACTGTAGTATGGTGGGAATGTTGAAGCCCCATGGTAGAGCGTGTCTGTCCAGGAATGAGCTGTACAGCCTGATGGCCGCTGCATAAGCCTTCCTTGTCCTCGGGGCTAGGGAACTTCTCACTAAGGTTTCTGCTAACAAGGAGTAACGCCTTAATCCAGCGTCAGCACCCGATGTGGAGGCACTGGGGTTGCTACTCGGTCCGCACCTGGTGTGACCTGAAAAAAAGAGATCATAGTTACCCCTGGATAAGGCGTCAGCCGCTGTGTTGCAAGTGCCCGCTATGTGACGCGCTGTGAAATTGAAATTGTGCTGTAGTGCTACCCATACCAGTCTGCGCAAGTAGCTCATAACCTGTAACGACTTGGATCTGCCCTTATTTACTGCCTGTACTGTGGCCAAATTATCACAGAAGAACGTGACCGTGGAGTTCGACCATAAGGGCCCCCAAACCACTGCCGCAGCCACAATGGGATATACCTCAAACAAAGCGGAAGTGCGACCAAACCCCGGGACCCCCAGAACCTCTGGTGGCCACGGGCCAGCCATCCACTGACCGCCGTGTATTGCTGCAAAACCCAACGTACCCGTAGCATCCGTGTGCACCTTAGGAGAATTGCCCGTGACTGCTGGCAAAAACATGGACACCCCATTCCACTGGTTGATGTGGTTGTGCCACATGTGTAAATCAGCCAGTGCCTCGGGACCCAACTTGACCTGACTACTTGGCTTGGTTGCTGAAGACAGTAGTGCTAACAACCTAGAAACAAAAGATCTACCTTGTGGAATTATCTGCATAGCGAAGGCCAACATACCTAACAGGCTCTGGAGTTCCACCCTTGATGTCACCCTGGTTCTCACAAATTTCTGGATGGTCTCCTTGATCCTGCTTAACTTGTCTGCTGGCAGGCTAGCCTGCATTTTCTCCGTGTCTAATATCACGCCAAGGAACGCTGGACCTTCTGTTTTTTTGGGAGACACAGGTACACCAAGGGTATGGAACAATGACCTCAATATGGGCAGGCTGTCGGGATCACACCCTGGGGAATCTAACAAGAGGAAATCATCCAGATAATGTATCACGTGTCTGCAAGCTGATACATTGACCAACGCCCAGTGTAACGCTCGTGCCAGCTGTTCGAACAACCAAGGGCTGCTTTTTGAGCCGAACGTTAATTTCGACGCGAAATAGTACATGCCCTGCCATTTTATGCCATACCACTTCCAAAACTCTTCTGCCACTGGTAACAACTTAAAGGCATCAGTAATGTCCGCCTTCGCCAACCATGTGCCTGGTCCCAACTGAAGAATGACCTGTATAGCCTGGTCTATGGAAGCGTATTTCATAGAAAATTCCTCAGATGGGATCAGGGCGTTTAAACTGGGTACCACAGAGGAATACGGGGCAGATAAATCGTAAATTAGACGGTTTTTATTTGAGAATTTTCCCGTCACCACCCCCACCGGGCTGACCCTCCAAACTTCAAATGGTGAGGACTGGAATGGCCCGATGATAAAGCCCTTCGCCAATTCCTGCTGTATCAATTCCGTGACCACCTGGGGCTGTTTCGTGGCTGACGCTAGATTCTCACACTCAAAAGTGGATTGAGGTAACGCCACTAACCCTGTGTGAAAACCCGTCCTGAAACCTGTGAGTAACCATTGTACCCAGTCTTGTTCCGGGTGACTAGCCAACACACAAGCCAACGCATCCACCTGAACCCGTCTAGTCAAGACTGCTGAGACCTCTGGGAGCACAACGAGCTGGGATGGGCCCGGAAGCAAAGTAAGCAGACGTGCAACAACCTACAGTTACTGAAATTACAACTCGACAAATTGTAGTTGTTGCACACCTGGCTCTTGCCCAGGAATCTCACGGGGCGCCCCAGTTTGTCTACTGCAGACGAGAACTTGTGACCGGGAGCAGGTGACGCCATGATACCCCTGCTGGTGCTTGGCTCTGGTTCTTGGCTAACGCTGGAACACCACGGGGCAGTGTGGGAAATGGATTGGCAGATCGTGCAGGTAGGTGCCTTCAACCCAGCGAAGTGCTTACAATACAGCTCGGTGTCCACGACACTCCAGTCTGTCTCGTAAGCAAACTGACTGACCCCTGCCGCTGCCTTTGCCGCAAAGGACTTGTGGTACTCATAGAAATAGGACCCACCATACTTATATGCAAACTCAGACAACTTGTATAAGTACAGATCCAGCTCCTCCCTTTTTTCTGGTTTTTCTGTGCAAACCACATCTCTGTATAAACTGAAAGCAATAACAAATTCAACTATTGTAAGCTTGCAATTTAACCTGGCATCCTTACTCTTGAAGACAACTGAGACCTCCCCGCACGCTACTGTCTTGGTCTCAGTGACGTCCTGAGTACTGATAAGCAAGGATGCCAGGTTAACGTCCTTGCCATCGAGGATATCTCTGCAAATGGCAGTAGGAATGAAGTGGGACGGCGTAATCTTTGGAGGCATGGTTCCCCTACCTACAGGCATTGCCACCGCAGAAGTAGCTGGGGCTGCCGATGCAACTACCGCAGGAGGGACTGATGCTTGGGATGCACCACCCTTCTCCATTGTGTCCATTCTGGATTGCAGGCTGGACAAAGAAGACATCATGCTGTTCATCATGTTGTGTAGTTGTGCCAAAGACGTGGCCACGGTCTGCCCTGACATGTCCCGCTAGCTTCCTCTCCTGACATTAGCAGCTTGTACAATTCCGCTTTCCTGGCTGAAGCCGGAAATGGAATTCCCTTCTTGCGGAGTTCCTCCATCAATCTGGGAATTGTCCATGACCTATAAGCAGTACCCACTCCCTGCTCGGAGCTCCTGGCAGGGGTCTCTGGGACAGACAAGGTCTCTTCAATGTCTGATGCGTTTGACATGATGCTACCACCTGTCCGGGCCGTAACGGGTGCCGGGGAAAGATTAGTGAGACATGAGAACCACATACGACTATCAACTCCACCCAAACACACCCCCTAATTACTGACCTGCAAACAACCAGCGCCAATCGTCTGGCAAGGACCTAAAACGACATTATATATTAGCATGCTACCATGCAACAACTTTGAACTCAAGTGCCTACCACCTCATTGTGTACCAAAGCGGCTATCCTAGTCGATGATCCGAGCAACTGTGAACCGTCCCAACTGCAGTGGTACCCTTATTTATGCAACCATCACCCTGATCCTATCATAACACCATGCGCGAGTGAGGATCCGAGCGCTTGACGTTGGCGCTGGCCCGTGTAAGATGTGGTAATGAATGTGTCACACCGTGCCTAAGAATCATGCCATTGCTCTGACAACCGCGTCAATAGCCACCTTGTTGTAGGCCCCCCCTTACAGATGTATCAGGAGACAGTCGCGTATACCAATACAGTCGAGTGTTGCTCTGAAGACGTGTCAGCAGCAACCTGATCGTTGTTGCCCGCCCCCTGAGTGTGTCAGGACAATGGTAGAATATGTGCTCATACTTAACGTGTGGTATACTCTGAAGACGTGTCAGCAGCAACCAATCGTAGGTTGCCCCCCTGAAAGCGTGTCAGGAACACGGGCGAACGCCTACTACAAAAGTATGCCGTAACGTAAGCTCTGAAGACGTGTCAGCAGCAAACCAGCCGAAGCTACCCCCTGAAAGCGTGTCAGGGTAATGGGTTAATGTCTACCTGCATGTGTTATGTGTGGTATGCTCTGAAGGACGTGTCAGCAGCAACCAAGTATAGGTTGCCCCCCTGAAGGCGTGTCAGGAACACGGGCTAACGCCTACTTAACAATGTGCTGTAAGGTAAGCTCTGAAAACGTGTCAGCCGCAAACCAAGTAGGTTACCCCCCTGAAAAGCGTGTCAGGACAACGGGTTAAATGCCTACTCATTGGTAACTTGTGACTCCGTGTCAGTAGACATAGACGTATGTAAAAGGTGTCAGGAGTGCCGGAATCACCTGCTCCTAAGTGGCATCTAACGTGTCCTAAATGTACGTCGTGAGACCAGTCGTGGTAAAGTGAACAACATTTTTTTTTTTTTTTTTTTTTTTTACATCGGTCTCCAACCCAGCAATTTGCATCGGAGTCCGATCCATACACTGTTTATGACAACACTGACGTTTGCTCGAAGAAGACGCGGCTGACGGCCGCTCTGGAAACATGTCCACGGCCTAGCTGTGCGGTCCTGCCATAGCCATGTCTCCAGAGCAACCACAGCACGCGCACCGCCCGATCCGTCCGCGTGCGTCAGAATAGTCAACAACCTTGCATCATTTATAACCACCTCTAACCCCAAGTGCTGCTAAATACTCTTGAAACATACCTACCAGTCTAGAATGACGACAGGACTTGTACCAAGTACTCTTGTACCTGTGAAGTACAAATGACATGACAACCCTTTGCCAATTGATATTACCCCTATAACATTGTGACAACTGCGGCTCAATGATTTGACAGCATCCTGGTGCAAATGCTGCGACTATTACAGAATGCCCCCTCGTAACGTCTGTGGTGTAAGACCCCTGCGGCACTGCCGAACCCACCGCCCCCCTCCCCCTGTATCATGATCGCTATTCAATACCCAACTCTAGTATACATGAGGATCCCACGAATCCACCGCATACGTGGATTAGCTCTCGGTCGGCAGATGACTGCCCTCGCAGCGGACTACGTGTCTTTGACAGGCGCCGGGACCCGGCACTTACCCGATCTTCTAGTTAGAGTCTGGAGACGTACACCGCCCGCTCACTGTGCGCCGTTGTCAGAACCGGAAGTCCCTGATTGATGACGTCACCTTCCTCCGACGTCCACCAACGCTGTACGACGAACGCCCCGGCCGCAGAGAGGCCGGGCGTTAAATACCCCTGGCCCCTCCCACAAATTCAGCCGATATGCTTCCCACATATATATATATATATATATATATATATATATGTTTTCCAGTGGAGTCCCCCTTTAAGAGGTTAAAAAAAGAAATAAAAAAAATTATTTAGCATTTGTAAAAATTCACATATTAGGCGCAAATGGGTTAAAATGTCACAAAGAAGACACCAACAAATCAGTGTACTGCAGTGAAAAATGTGCACCAGGACCATATTTATCATACAACATTAATACATTTGGTGCATATACACATTTTATATGCCGTATCCAGCCATATTACAGGCTGCAGCCTGATGCAGAGCTGAGTGTGTTATACAGAGCTGAGTGTGTTATACAGAGCTGAGTGTGTTGTGCAGTGCTGAGCATGTTGTGCAGTGTTGAGTGTGCTGTGCAGTGCTGAGTGTGTTGTGCAGTGCTGAGTGTGTTGTGCAGTGCTGAGTGTGCTGTGCAGTCCTGAGCGTGTTGTGCAGTGCTGAGTGTGTTGTGCAGAGCTGAGTGTGTTGTGCAGTGCTGAGTGTGTTGTGCAGTACTGAGCGTGTTGTGCAGTGCTGAGCGTGTTGTGCAGTGCTGAGCGTGTTGTGCAGTGCTGAGCGTGTTGTGCAGTACTGAGGGTGTTGTGCAGTCCTGAGCGTGTTGTGCAGTGCTGAGTGTGTTGTGCAGAGCTGAGTGTGTTGTGCAGAGCTGAGTGTGTTGTGCAGTGCTGAGTGTGTTGTGCAGTGCTGAGTGTGTTGTGCAGTGCTGAGTGTGTTGTGCAGAGCTGAGGGTGTTGTGCAGTGCTGAGGGTGTTGTGCAGTGCTGAGTGTGTTGTGCAGAGCTGAGGGTGTTGTGCAGTGCTGAGTGTGTTGTGCAGTGCTGAGGGTGTTGTGCAGTGCTGAGGGTGTTGTGCAGTGCTGAGGGTGTTGTGCAGTGCTGAGGGTGTTGTGCAGTGCTGAGGGTGTTGTGCAGTGCTGAGTGTGTTGTGCAGTACTGAGGGTGTTGTGTTAGTGCTGAGTGTGTTGTGCAGTGCTGAGTGTGGTGTGCAGTGCTGAGGGTGTTGTGCAGTGCTGAGTGTGTTGTGCAGTGCTGAGGGTGTTGTGCAGTGCTGAGGGTGTTGTGCAGAGCTGAGTGTGTTGTGCAGTGTTGAGGGTGTTGTGCAGTGCTGAGTGTGTTGTGCAGTGTTGAGGGTGTTGTGCAGTGCTGAGGGTGTTGTGCAGTGCTGAGGGTGTTGTGCAGTGTTGAGGGTGTTGTGCAGTGCTGAGTGTGTTGTGCAGTGCTGAGTGTGTTGTGCAGTGCTGAGTGTGTTGTGCAGTACTGAGTGTGTTGTGCAGTGCTGAGTGTGTTGTGCAGTACTGAGTGTGTTGTGCAGTGCTGAGGGTGTTGTGTAGTGCTGAGGGTGTTGTGCAGTGCTGAGTGTGTTGTGCAGTGCTGAGTGTGTTGTGCAGTGCTGAGTGTGTTGTGCAGTGCTGAGTGTGTTGTGCAGTACTGAGTGTGTTGTGCAGTGCTGAGGGTGTTGTGCAGTGCTGAGGGTGTTGTGCAGTGCTGAGTGTGTTGTGCAGTGCTGAGTGTGTTGTGCAGTGCTGAGGGTGTTGTGCAGTCCTGAGGGTGTTGTGCAGAGCTGAGTGTGTTGTGCAGTACTGAGGATGTTGTGTTAGTGCTGAGGGTGTTGTGTTAGTGCTGAGTGTGTTGTGCAGTCCTGAGTGTGTTGTGCAGTGCTGAGTGTGTTGTGCAGTGCTGAGGGTGTTGTGCAGTACTGAGTGTGTTGTGCAGTACTGAGGGTGTTGTGTTAGGGCTGAGTGTGTTGTGCAGTGCTGAGTGTGTTGTGCAGTGCTGAGTGTGTTGTGCAGTGCTGAGTGTGTTGTGCAGTGCTGAGTGTGTTGTGCAGTGCTGAGGGTGTTGTGCAGTGCTGAGTGTGTTGTGCAGTGCTGAGTGTGTTATGCAGTACTGAGGGTGTTGTGTTAGTGCTGAGGGTGTTGTGCAGTGCTGAGTGTGTTGTGCAGTGCTGAGTGTGTTGTGCAGTGCTGAGTGTGTTGTGCAGAGCTGAGTGTGTTGTGCAGTGCTGAGTGTGTTGTTCTCCATCCAGCAGGTGATCCCTTCCCTGATCCGGAGCTGCAGGAGAGGGAGGAGAGAGGTGACTGTCAGGTCTGGGAACATCTCTGCACCCCTGCGACTTCCTGAAGGGAGAGAGAGAGGGAGGAGGAGCAGAGCGGAGGAAAACAAGCAACTTCCCAACTCCGTCCCTCCTGTCTATCCCAGCCTGGAGCAATGGGGAACCCCCTGCAACCCCACCTGTGACCCCCTCATCTGGAGCTTCGTCACCGCTAAGGGGGGTGGGACAGGTGAGCCCACCTGAGCAGGCTGCCTGCATGGGATGCACTGTGAGCTTCATCTGCTGTGAAGAAGACCCCTTCTACATGTCTGCAGACCCCAACCACACCAGCATGGAGGAGAAGGAGAAACTCCTTCCTAAGGTAAAACTGTTCGCTCCATAAAGAATGTACAGATTTGAATTAGTGGATTAACTCTTTGCGGCGGTGTTGAATGGGCATAATTTACTGAATGTGGCAGAGTTGCTGCAGTCCAAGCTAAAATCCTAGATCACATTTGTAATATCACCAGGAGTTGTGCCAGATGACTAATTCAGCTCTACTGCATGTGACCAACTCTGCTTTGCTATAGATGCAGATTTTAGAAGTTTTTAGCTGATATTTACTTAGTTGAGATACTATAGAAGGGTTAGCTGCAGTCTAAGGTAACATGTCTTATCCTTTCATTGAGTTGTTGTAAATGACCAACTCAGCTCCGCTATGTACACAGATTGAAGATGCCGAATCTGACATGTCACATCCTTTTTGAACATTTTGATGTTGTCTGAACAAGTTCGCCTGCAGTCCTGTGTAAATCCCCAGACAACATTGTTATCCCCATGTATCATGTTTGAAGCTGATGTGGTACTACATTTTCTGCTTCATCTGTACAGTGATCCCTCACCTTACAATGGCCTCAACATACAATAGTTTCAACATACAATGGTATTTTCTGGACCATTGTAACTTGAAACCAGACTCAACATACAATACTACGGACAGTCCAGATCTGTGATACCTGTCACAACTGGAGGAACTGACCAATCAGAATGGGCATTTTACTGGTAAATCACCTGTATTACTGAAGTGCATGCACTGACTGGTGTCTGGTAGCGCCCCCTACAGTACAGTGAGGAACTACATGTTATGTACTACTCCTTACCTGTATTACTGAAGTGCATGCACTGACTGGTGTCTGGTAGCGCCCCCTACAGTACAGTGAGGAACTACACGTTCTGTACTACTCCTTACCTGTATTACTGAAGTGCATGCACTGACTGGTGTCTGGTAGCGCCCCCTACAGTACAGGGAGGAACTACAAGTTCCATACTACTCTTTACCTGTGCCAGGGTTAGTTGCTCCATTGGACACCAGGTAAGGGCGGCTCCATTTGGGACACTGTGTATTGTATAGGATGCTGAAGAAGCTTCTGTCCTCTACATAAACCATTGTTTCCCAACCAGGTTGTCTCCAGCTGTTGCAAAACTACAACTCCCAGCATGCCCGGACAGCCAACGGCTGTCCGGGCATGCTGGGAGTTGTAGTTTTGCAATAGCTGGAGGCACCCTGGTTGGGAAACACTGACATAGACATTGATTTACAGCTCCCAGCAGATCTTTATTACTTTTATATGTAAGGATTTGCTTTATCTATATTGGTTATCTACTTATTTTTCTTTAATCTTCACTTTTGCCTTTTTTTCGGATGACATTTTGGTGGCTTCAGAACGAATTACCAGGTTTCCATAGAGTTGTGGTCTCAACATACAATGGTTTCAACATACAATGGTCATCCTGGAACCAATTAATATTGTAACTTGAGGGAGCACTGTATAATGTTCATGGGATATTTTACCCTTCATCTGACGTCCTCAGTGTTTGGGAATTTAGAAGAGGCAGGTAGTAAAAAAAATACATCGGGGTTGTTGTCGCTTCTGTCAGTTTGCAACAATGTATCAGTTATTATTCGCAGAGATAATGTGGCGGGTTACTCTTTAGTCTGGAGCACTCCCAACCAGGGTGCCTCCAGCTGTTGCAAAACTACAACTTCCAGCATGCCCAGACAGCCTTTGGCTGTCTGGGCATGCTGGGAGTTGTAGTTTTGCAACAGCTGGAGGCACTCTGGTTGGGAAACACTGATCTGGAGCGTGGTGCTCATATATGAGTTAGAAAGCATTAGCACTGTATAAAGAAACCTTCTGTAACTTTGTATTCTGTTCAGTTTCCCATTAATTTCATTACCTTTGCTTGCTGTCAGTGAGTGGGATTGTTCTTGTTAACACCCAGAGGCTCTAAGGGTACCTTCACACGTGCAGATTTTTAAGCGGGTTCTCCGCTGCGTATTTGAAAGTGGGCGGGCTCTTCTCGGCTGTCCGCAGCAGATTTTCCGCGGCTGAATGTGCACTGAGGAAAATCTGCCGCGAGCCCCATTGAAGTCAGTAGGGACTGTGGCGGATTTTCCGCAGCGAAAATTCCGCCGCGGAAAATCTGCTGCGGACAGCCGAGAAGAGCCCGCCCACTTTCAAATACGCAGCAGAAAACCCGCTAAAAAATCCACGCGTGTGAAGGTACCTTAAACCTGTAGAAATCTAAGAGTTTGTTACAATTATTTGCCGCCTAGAAAATCCTCTGTGAGCGGAATACAGCACAAGTCTCCCTCCTGCCCTGGTAGTTTGTTAAGCTCCCGGAAGATTCTCCAGAATGGATACAATTTTAGCAAATTCTTATCAGTGAGAAGTATTAGGGTCTATTCACACAGGTGGAATTTCCGCACCAATTCTGCATCCGCTTCCTTGGGTGTTTTCTGGCTTGTGCAGATTTTATGTAGAATTGGTGCGTAAATTCCGCAAGTGGAAATTCAGTGTGGAATCTCATAGAAGTCTATGGAGGTATATAAACATCATTTATATAAAACCAGTCCTCAAGGTACAACTTGAAATGATGAAAAATAGGTAAAATAAGAGTTGGTCCAGTAAAATTTAATATATGGTATTTATTAGATACAACAATTAATTAAAATATATATGTATAATAAAGGACGACCTATAAAGCCCCAGCAGGGCCCTTGCGTGGGGTATAGGGGTCCGAGAGAATAATAAGAATAGTAATGAAAATTATAAAAAATTATAAAAAATGTAGGGGTATGCTGTATATCGAAACAATTATTAATAGTCTCTAGTTTAGATTAAATTCATTCGGTTGAAGCGATTATTACTCAATTTGTCGCAGATCAATCAAAACTGTTTAGAATGTTCAGCGTTGAAGTGAAAGTATACTGTGCTAATAAGCTGGTAGGTTATCACAGTTCATTCAGAAATTGGGGATACGGAGTAGTTGTAGTAATGCAGTGTAACAATATTGACACAGTTCTTGAGGCAATATACTAATATTATCACAGCTCAGTGGTCGGTAGGTGATACAAAGTTATTGTAGGACAGCGCTGCGCTGAGATATCGTCTGAACGGCTGTATATGATAGGGTTCGGTGCACAGCACCACTTACCGGCTCCTGAGGGGAACAGGACAGGATAGGCTGGCACGGCCGGGCAGTCGGCACAAATGGGTAAGTGCCTGTCCGGCAGTTGGGTGGCTGAGTCCTGGGCTGGCGTCCGGCCTATTGAAGTAGATGTCCTGGACTCTGATTTGCTGCTGGGTGTTCCGGAGCTGGTTGCGGGAGTGGTGATCTGTGATGGCGTCCTCGTGTCTGAACAGAGCGCTGACTTCGCGCGTGATGCGGTGGTCACCGAACAAAGGGCATCCAGCAGTTGCAAATGGCGGAATGGCAGATTGATTCTGAATGTCGATATACAGTATATTATAGAAAAGCTATACAGTGGTCCCTCAACATACGATGGTAATCCGTTCCAAACAGACCATCATTTGTTGAAACCATCGCATGTTGAGGGATCCGTGCAATGTAAAGTATAGGACAGTGGTCTACAACCTGCGGACCTCCAGATGTTGCAAAACTACAACACCCAGCATGCCCGGACAGGCAACGGCTGTCCGGGCATGCTGGGTGTTGTAGTTTTGCAACATCTGGAGGTCCGCAGGTTGTAGACCACTGTTAGAGGAAGTTGTACTCACGTGTCCCCGCCGCTCCGGACCGTCACCGCTTGTCACCGCTGCCCAGGATGTCGCCGTCCATCGCTGTCGCCGCGTCCCCGATGCTCCGGTAAGGCCTCTTCTTCCCTGACATCCGCGCTCTCCTTCGCCGCCATCACGCCGCTCCTATTGGATGACGGGACGGCGTGCGCAGCGACGTGATGACGACGATGGAGAGCGCCGACGATGCAGGGGATCCCGAAGAGGACGCGCCGGAGCCCCGAGGACAGGTAAATGATTGTCAGCAAAGGGCACGGGGCACCGTAAACGGCTATCCGGGGGCAGCTGAAGCAGTCTGCGCTGAGGGATAGCCATTTATGCGATGCCCCGACATACAAAAGCATCATATGTTGATGCTGCCTCTGAGAGTGATCGTATGCTGAAATTATCGTATGTCGGGGCCATCGTAGGTCGGGGGTCACTGTATATATATGGTATGTCGGGGCCATCGTAGGTCGGGGGTCACTGTATATATATGGTATGTCGGGGCCATCGTAGGTCGGGGGGGTCACTGTATATATATGGTATGTCGGGGCCATCGTAGGTCGGGGGGTCACTGTATATATATGGTATGTCGGGGGCCATCGTAGGTCGGGGGGTCACTGTATATATATATGGTATGTCGGGGCCATCATAGGTCGGGGGTCACTGTATATATATGGTATGTCGGGGCCATCGTAGGTCGGGGGGTCACTGTATATATATGGTATGTCGGGGCCATCGTAGGTCGGGGGGTCACTGTATATATATGGTATGTCGGGGCCATCGTAGGTCGGGGGGTCACTGTATGTATATGGTATGTCAGGCCATCGTAGGTCGGGGGGTCACTGTATGTATATGGTATGTCGGGGCCATCGTAGATCGGGGGGTCACTGTATATATATATGGTATGTCAGGCCATAGTAGGTCGGGGGGTCACTGTATATATATGGTATGTCGGGACCATCGTAGGTCGGGGGGGTCACTGTATATATATGGTATGTCGGGGCCATCATAGGCCGGGGGTCACTGTATATATATGGTATGTCGGGGCCCTCGTAGGTCGGGGGGGGGGTCACTGTATATATATGGTATGTCGGGGCCATCGTAGGTCGGGGGGGTCACTGTATATATATGGTATGTCGGGGCCATCATAGGCCGGGGGTCACTGTATATATATGATATGTCGGGGCCATCGTAGGTCGGGGGATCACTATACGCGTTTCAAGGCCTCGGGCCTTTTCTTCAGTACCATTGCTTTCACTTCAACGCTGAACATTCTAAACATTTTTGACTGATCTGCGACAAATTGAGTAATAATCGCTTCAACCGAATGAATTTCATCTATACTAGAGACTATTAATAATTGTTTCGATATACAGCATATCCCTACATTTTTTATAATTTTTTTACCATTTTTATTACTATTCTTATTATTCTCTTGGACCCCTATACCCCATGCAAGGGCCCTGCTGGGGCTTTATAGGTCGTCCTTTATTATACATATATATTTTAATTAATTGTTGTATCTAATAAATACCATATATTAAATTTTACTGGACCAACTCTTATTTTACCTATTTTTCATAATTTAAAATTGTACCTTGAGGACTGGTTTTATATAAATGATGTCTATATACCTCCATATATTTTAATTATAGGCCTTCTTGGGTAAAGGTAACACCTTTAACCTCAGGCACAATCTACTACTAATTGAGCTACACAACTTTATACATTTCTCTCATCGAAGTCTATTGGGCTTTTATTTGAGGCGGAGTTCTGACCGTGTGAATAGACCCTTTAGGACCTCACAGGTTTTATTCATCTGGATGGAGGCAAGAATGTTTTCATTCTCTTAGCAAGCAGAGATCTTCAGTGTCTCATTCGTGGACAGGTGTGCACCTCCAAACGATTGGCAGATACAATTTATTCATGTAAGGAACCCCTTTAAGTCACCTCAAGATCCAATGGAAAAGATTTATCAAAACCTGTGCAGAAGAAAAAAGGACCAGTTACCCATAAAAACCAATCAGATTGCTAAAAGGCTTTTAAAAAAATAAAATAGGCAATCTGATTGGTTGTTATGGACAACTGCTCCACTTTTCCTCTGCACGGGTTTGGATAAATCTCCCAAAATGTGCATCACAGCCGCTATGATGCCCCCAGGGCGCCTGACACACACATAGTACACCCGCACAATTGTTACACGATTCTTACACTAGTAACAGAGCTCAGGCCTCCGTCCTGTCATCTGGATGTAAGTGATCACTGTGTGTAGATGGGAAAAGGAAGAATGTTCCCATTCACTGACAGCAAGCCGTGGTCTTAAAACTGGGGAGAACTGAACAAGCAAATACAATATATTACACGGATAATGTTTCAGCACACATTGATGAAAGGGTTTTATCCCACTAAAAACTTCTCCCCCATCCAGAGTAGAGGTGATAAGTGTCTGATGGGTGTGGCCTGAGTGACGGGCGTGGTCTGAGTGACGGGCGTGGTCTGAGTGACGGGCGTGGTCTGAGTGATGGGTGTGGTCTGAGTGATGGGTGTGGTCTGAGTGTCTGATGGGTGTGGTCTGAGTGGGTGTGGTCTCTGAGTGATGGGTGTGGTCTGAGTGATGGGTGTGGTCTGAGTGACGGGTGTGGTCTGAGTGACGGGTGTGGTCTGAGTGACGGGCGTGGTCTGAGTGGCGGGCGTGGTCTGAGTGATGGGTGTGGTCTGAGTGACGGGCGTGGTCTGAGTGGCGGGCGCGGTCTGAGTGGCGGGCGCGGTCTGAGTGGCGGGCGCGGTCTGAGTGGCGGGCGCGGTCTGAGTGGCGGGCGCGGTCTGAGTGGCGGGCGCGGTCTGAGTGGCGGGCGCGGTCTGAGTGGCGGGTGTGGTCTGAGTGTCTGGCGGGTGTGGTCTGAGTGTCTGGCGGGTGTGGTCTGAGTGTCTGGTGGGTGTGGTCTGAGTGTCTGGTGGGTGTGGTCTGTGTCTGGTGGGTGTGGTCTGAGTGATGGGTGTGGTCTGAGTGTTTGGCGGGTGTGGTCTGAGTGTCTGGCGGGTGTGGTCTGAGTGTCTGGCGGGTGTGGTCTGAGTGTCTGGTGGGTGTGGTCTGAGTGTCTGGTGGGTGTGGTCTGTGTCTGGTGGGTGTGGTCTAAGTGATGGGTGTGGTCTGACTGCTGGGACCACCACTGATCAGGAGAACAAGAGTCCCCAGCGTCCCCTGAGTGCAGCCCAGTGCTGCTTCTTTCAGTCTATGGTAAAGAGAGGGGGCTAAGTGCACATGCCCGACCATTGTTAAATTAAAGGGGGGACTTGGGCCCCCAAATCTCATGATCAGCGGGGTCCTAGCGATTTATCCCCTCCTGTGGATAGGAAATACATAATGATTATCCTTAAAACCCTCTACCCCTCATATAATGAAACATTCTGTAACTTTTCAACTATATTTTTGTTTGATTTGAAGATCTTTTAGCTGTTAGTGCAAGAGCCACTTTATAGAGGTGAAGGTTCGTTACAGTTATATCCAGTCTAGATAAGTAATCATTTCTATCGTGTCCTGGTAATTTGTTACAGTGTATCAGTTTAGGTAAAACGTATTAGCCAGGACTGCATGCAGTTAAGATTATGTGGATACAGTCATAATATATAGAGAATATCCCATTAGTATTACCCATCCTGTGCGCTGAGAATAAGATCCTTTTTTCGGTTTTCGTACCATTTTCATTCATCTCTCTATATGCGCGACCCTCGGTGGATGTGGTCGATTTGTTTGCATTTTATTTTCTCACATTATCAGAGGCTTCGGAGCAGGTTGGGACAGGGAAGTGGCTCTTGTGTCTTATTGTTTATGCAGACCAGTGGATGGTCACCTTTTGTGTCTGAGGTGGTACTACAAGTCCCAGCAGACAAGGACAGAGCCTGCAGAGACGTGTGAGGTCAACATGAATTGTCAAGTCTGTAAATTGCTGAAGAAGTCGTCCTCTGCTGTCACATTGTTACAAAGTTCAGTCAGCTATTTCTTGGAGGTTCCATCTATTTATAGAAAAGCGGGATACAAACCAGTACTAGACTGCAGAACCTGTCACCCAGCTCTCCGAGCCCCAGAAGGTCACACCTAATACTTTGACTGCAGGACCTGTCACCCAGCTCTCCAAACCCCAGAAGGTGACACCTAATACTATGACCGCAGGACCCATCACCCAGCTTTCCCTGGCCCCATTACACAAGATCAGTGGTCTTCAAACTGCAGACCACCAGATGTTGCAAAACTACAACTCCCAGCATGCACAGACATCCAACGGCTGTCCGTGCATGCTGGGAGTTGTAGTTTTGCAACATCTGGAGGTCCGCAGGTTGAAGACCACAGCACTAGATGATATAAGGGGCCCTTACATTACACTAGATGATATAAGGGGCCCTTACATTACACTAGATGATATAAGGGGCCCTTACATTACAGTAGATGATATAAGGGGCCCTTACATTACACTAGATGATATAAGGGGCCCTTACATTACACTAGATGATATAAAGGGCCCTTACATTACACTAGATGATATAAAGGGCCCTTACATTACACTAGATGATATACGGGGCCCTTACATTACACTAGATGATATAAAGGGCCCTTACATTACACTAGATGATATACGGGGCCCTTACATTACACTAGATGATATACGGGGCCCTTACATTACACTAGATGATATAAAGGGCCCTTACATTACACTAGATGATATAAAGGGCCCTTACATTACACTAGATGATATAAGGGGCCCCTACATTACACTAGATGATATAAAGGGCCCTTACATTACACTAGATGATATAAAGGGCCCTTACATTACACTAGATGATATAAAGGGCCCTTACATTACACTAGATGATATAAGGGGCCCTTACATTACACTAGATGATATAAGGGGCCCTTACATTACACTAGATGATATAAGGGGCCCTTACATTACACTAGATGATATAAAGGGCCCTTACATTACACTAGATGATATAAGGGGCCCTTACATTACACTAGATGATATAAGGGGCCCTTACATTACACTAGATGATATAAGGGGCCCTTACATTACACTAGATGATATAAAGGGCCCTTACATTACACTAGATGATATAAGGGGCCCTTACATTACACTAGATGATATAAGGGGCCCTTACATTGCACTAGATGATATAAAGGGCCCTTACATTACACTAGATGATGTAAGGGGCCCTTACATTACACTAGATGATATAAGGGGCCCTTACATTACACTAGATGATATAAAGGGCCCTTACATTACACTAGATGATATAAGGGGCCCTTACATTACACTAGATGATATAAGGGGCCCTTACATTACACTAGATGATATAAAGGGCCCTTACATTACACTAGATGATATAAGGAGCCCTTACATTACAGTACATTATATAAGGGGCCCTTACATTACAGTACATTATATAAGGGGCCCTTACATTACAGTTCATTATATAAGGTGCCCTTACATTACAGTACATTATATAAGGGGCCCTTACATTACAGTACATTATATAAGGGGCCCTTACATTACAGTACATTATATAAGGGGCCCTTACATTACAGTACATTATATAAAGGGCCCTTACATTACAGTACATTATATAAGGGGCCCTTACATTACAGTACATTATATAAGGGGCCCTTACATTACAGTACATTATATAAGGGGCCCTTACATTACAGTTCATTATATAAGGAGCCCTTACATTACAGTACATTATATAAGGGGCCCTTACATTACAGTACATTATATAAGGGGCCCTTACATTACAGTACATTATATAAGGGGCCCTTACATTACAGTACATTATATAAGGGGCCCTTACATCCCTCACCATTTCTGTTTGCCATCAGAAAACATTCTAGACTACATTCAACTCCTTAATTAACCGTCATCAGCTAATACTTTTCACAGCTGATGGTTTGTTATACTGTATCAGTTCAGGCAAATATCTTTACTGCCACAAACCTTTCATCTGTTCTGGACTTATTAAAGGGGTTATCCAGGAAAAAAACTTTTTTTTTACACATCAACTGGCTCCAGAAAGTTAAACAGATTTGTAAATTACTTCTATAATTTTTTTAATCCTTTCAGTACTTATGAGCTGCTGAAGTTGAGTTGTTCTTTTCTGTCTCAGTGCTCTCTGATGACATGTGTCTCGGGAACTGTCCAGAATAGAAGCAAATCCACATAGCAAACCTCTTCTACTCTGTGCAGTTCCCAAGACAAGCAGAGATGTCAGTAGAGAGCACTGTTGCCAGACAGATAAGAACAACTCAACTTCAGCAGCTGATAATTATTGGAAGGATTAAGATTTTTTAATAGAAGTAATTTACAAATCTGGAGCCAGTTGATCTACCCAGTTGATCTAAAAAAAAAAAAAAGCTTTTTCCTGGAAAACCTCTTTAATACATTGCACCAAACCATGGACTAGGACAGGACAAGATATAATCCCTGAGGTTATCTGCAGCATATTTTGCACGGATGGAAATAAGCTGTGGATTCTGCTACAAGCATCGGTCACCTGAAATCTGCTGGGCCAACCCACCTCTTTTCCAGGGGTCACCGTCTTCTGATGGACACTAGGGCTACCCGGCCGCAGTACTGTGTGTGCAGTAAGGTTTGGAGGCCTGAACGACGAGACCGACAGTGTGAAAGCTTACCAGCACATACAAGTTTAGGTGACAGAGCCTCGTAGCAGAATCCAAAGCGGATTTTAAGTGACAGATCCTCGTAGGATTTTTTGCAGCATGAAATATGCTGTGGTATGTGTGAGCCCACGCTCAGGAAGCTTTTCTCACTTTTGTCTTTGGAATGTGTGTTCTACACTCTGACGTTCCGTGACTTCACCTGTAATCGTGACAATCATCTGGTTTGTGATCCGGCCACAGTCGGGTCATGAGAACTTCTAGTGATTAAACTGTTGGCTAATGAAATCATGTGCAGCCCAAACTCCGCCACCACAATATTCTGTTATCCCAAAAAGTCTCAGCATTTCACTAGCTACTCTGTGCAAGCAACTCAGCTAATAGGTAATAAGAAAACTGACCACACAGAATTCTTATTCACCTATAGATCCTAAAGAGTCAATAGTCATTTATATCCTTTATACAGTGGTCCCTCAACATACGATGGTAATTCGTTCCATACAACCCATCGTTTGTCGAATCCATCGTATGTTGAGGGATCTGTGCAATGTAAAAGTGCATTAAATACTCACCTGTCCCCACTGCTCCGGACCGCGTCCTCACCGCTTCCGATGGTCTCCCAGGGGCTCCCGATGGGGTCCCGATGCTCCGTCTTCTTCTGGGTCCTCCGGCATCTTCCGCATCCTCTCCGGGGTCCGGGCCTCGCTTTCTGGTGACGTTATTACGTTGTGGGCGGCGTACGCAGCTACATAATAACGACGCCAGAGAGCGAGGCCCGGACCCCGGAGAGGACCCGGAGCAGCACGGATAAGTAAGTGAACCTGCTGGGGCACATTACACTGCTATCCGACAGCAGCTTAAGCATTTTGCGCTGCCGGATAGCAGTTAATGCGATGGCCCCGACATATAAAAGCATCGTATGTTGGGGGGTTACTGTACACAGAAGGTCAGATCCATCATGCAAATTACTAATACTTAGTGAGCACAATACTGTATATAATCTGAATACCTTCAAAAGACCATGACTATCAAATATGATACTGCTCCATAAGAACAAGAATATAACTGCTAAAATACTGCCTCCTATATACAAGAATATAACTACTATAATACTGCCCCTATATATAAGAATATAACTACTATAATACTGCTCCTATATACAAGAATATGACTACTATAATACTGCTCCTATATACAAGAATATAACTACTATAATACTGCTCCTATATACAAGAATATATCTACTATAATACTGTTCCTATATACAAGAATATATCTACTATAATACTGTTCCTATATACAAGAATATAACTACTATAATACTGCTCCTATATACAAGAATATATCTACTATAATACTGACCCCTATATACAAGAATATAATTACTATAATACTGCTCCTATATACAAGAATATAACTACTATAATACTGCTCCTATATACAAGAATATAGCTACTATAATACTGCTTCTATACACAAGAATATAACTACTATAATACTGCTCCTATATACATGAATATAACTACTATAATAATGCTCCTATATACAAGAATATAACTACTATAATACTGCTCCTATATACAAGAATATAACTACTATAATACTACTCCTATATACAAGAATATATATACTATAATACTGCCTCTTATATACAAGAATATAACTACTATAATACTGCTCCTATATACAAGAATATATATACTATAATACTGTCTCCTATATACAAGAATATATATACTATAATACTGCTCCTATATACAAGAATATAATTACTATAATACTGCTCCTGTATACAAGAATATAACTGCTATAATACTGCTCCTATATACAAGAATATAACTACTATAATACTGCCTCCTATATACAAGAATATAACTACTATAATACTGCCTCCTATATACAAGAATATAACTACTATAATACTGCTCCTATATACAAGAATAGAACTACTATAATACTGCTCCTATATACAAGAATATATCTACTATAATACTGCTCCTATATACAAGAATAGAACTACTATAATACTGCCTCCTATATACAAGAATATATCTACTATAATACTGCTCCTATATACAAGAATATAACTACTATAATACTGCCTCCTATATACAAGAATATAACTACTATAATACTGCTCCTATATACAAGAATATATCTACTATAATACTGCTCCTATATACAAGAATATAACTACTATAATACTGCCTCCTATATACAAGAATATAACTACTATAATACTGCTCCTATATACAAGAATATAACTACTATAATACTGCTCCTATATACAAGAATATAACTACTATAATACTGCTCCTATATACAGGAATATAACTACTATAATACTCCCCCTATATACAAGAATATAACTACAATAATACTGCTCCTGTATACAAGAATATAACTGCTATAATACTGCTCCTATATACAAGAATATATATACTATAATACTGCCTCTTATATACAAGAATATATCTACTATAATACTGCTCCTATATACAAGTATATATCTACTATAATACTGCTCCTATATACAAGAATATAACTGCTATAATACTGCTCCTATATACAAGAATATAACTACTATAATACTACTCCTATATACAAGAATATAACTACTATAATACTGCCTCCTAGCTGAGAGGTTGTGTGTGTGTAGCTCTCCTGATGTCTGGAGAAAGCCCAGGGAGGGGCCACCCTGGGTGGGGAAGCTCCCCAAGCAAGGCCCAGGCTTCTCGGCCTATTCTGGGAATTAATCCCCAGACACCACAAACCATGGATGAAAATCCTAAAGTTTCTATGGATGTGAGAAATGTTCAGAATGTTGTCAGTTCTGGTGCAGTAAGAAGCACAGATGAGAAGAAAGCTGTGGAAGTGAGGAAAGAAACTTCATCAAGTAAGGTAATGGCTGCAGGTACAATCCACCCCTCCTGCAGTCAGACAGAGGAGAACATCCCTGGAGAAGCAGACCATGCAGGAGAATCTGCAGCAGCCTGTCCTGATACGTTCTGACCGCACACGATACGGGAGCGGGAGCAGCGCAAAAGTCACCACCACGCCAGAAGAGACCAGAGGGAATACACCAGGAAGGCTTCAGGGGGCCACAAGTGCGGTCACTGAGAAGAACCAGGGGCCCAGTCCCCAGTCTGGAGATTGTGGCCCCGCAGCAGTGACCACAGCAACACCGAGACAGATCCCACCTCAGAAGCAGAGTCCTGTGAGTACCCCACCAGCGCGGCCCCCCAATACTCAGCGGGCACCTGAACTGTGTTTGGCCGAGCAGATCCCAGCTCTGGTAAAGAGACTTGAGACTTTAAAAAAGACAAAGTTACAGCTGCAGAAACAGATAGACTGTATATACAAGCTAAAGGCAGCAAACCCCAATAACCAGGCTGTACATGACAAGAAGCTGAGCTCCCTCGCTGTGCAGCTCGCTGACACTGTGCAGGACATGGAGATCGTATTGGACCAGATGGGACCAGTCGCTGAGACCTTCAGAAATCAGCAAAGATTTGAGGGATATAAGGAAAGACCAAAGTCATCTACATCTACTGCTGAA
>NW_026609521.1:0-30066 GCF_029499605.1 Hyla sarda | reverse complement strand
TATGAAGGCCGTAATAGACGACATCACCAAACAGCTCCATAGTCACATACACAGCAAAGGAGAGATGTTGTTTACACCTAGTGATGTCAGTGGTATTGAGTGACATCACAGCACAGTGCTAAGGCTCCTGGGCCTGGACACAGCAGCGGCTGCAATATCTCAACGGAGAATACGTTTATATCTATGTGTGTGTGTGCGCATATATATATATATATATATATATATATATATATATATATATATTTCTCCGCCGATATCACTTTTAAACCCATTTCCACCTTTTTTTCCCTTCTCTTCCTCTTACTTTTTTTTCACGTTTTTTTACGTTTTTCTCCTTTTCGCCTCTTTTCTGGGCGTATTATTCTTCTTTTTCTTCTTTTTTTTCGTCTAATGCATACCCCATCAGTGCAGCAATGCTTATTCAATACCGCCAGCAGATGGAGACACTGGGGGATAATTTTCTAAGGATTTATACTGATTTTTCCTGTCTGAATTTGTCGCACAGAAAGTTGCAGGCCAAATATGTGTGACATTTCTGCGACTTTAGCTTCTAGAGCATTTTTACAACATTATACATAGGTGCTGAATACATAAAAAGCGACTGTTCAGCGACAGACAAGTCGCATCGGCTGAAAGTAGGCCAGAATGTCAGTCCATGTTGGAGCAGGTTTAGATACAGTCTAAAGCATAGATCTCAAAGTCTGTGCACAGAATTTAGCAAGGGCCTCGCACCTTCTGATGCATCAGGTAGGTGCACAATAGCATAGCCTAACCCTCTGTACTTTGGTCTATATTGATGCGGGACATAGACAGCCAGCTGATGACCAATCCATTAGTGCAATGGATGGCTGGAAGCATTTGTCTTTGCCTTTGCAATACCACAGAAGCAATGCATGGTCAATGTACAGCAATGACACACCTGTGTGAACAGCCAGGAGACCCCCCCCCTCCCCATGTTATGTTACATAGTTACATAGTTAGTACGGTCGAAAAAAGACATATGTCCATCAAGTTCAACCAGGGAATTAAGGGGTAGGGGTGTGGCGCGATATTGGGGAAGGGATGAGATTTTATATTTCTTCATAAGCATTAATCTTATTTTGTCAATTAGGAACATTCAGCACCCACCCGCTATCAAGGCAGCTGCCTATCATGTCATGCCCTACCTGCACAGGTGTGCTGGCTACTCAAATGATCCAATTAAGGAGGCCATTTAGTCAGCAGCAGCAGAAGTCCTGTGCCTGGACGCTCCAACAGGGGCCAGACACAAGCAGAAGCAGAAGCAGCAGAAGCAGCAGCAGCACCACCTTTTGTTTTTTGGCTGCAGCAGCAGCAAGGCCCACAGGGCTGGCTAGCTGGCTAGCCAGCAAGCAGGTAGCAATGAAAGTAGGAATCTTTCTTTTTAACCCTGTAAGGGGGTGGTGCACTGTACCCGAAGATACTGCCATATCGGGTCAATGCATAGGGCGACGGAAGCAAGCTTCGAAATCGGCCCCCGTTCTCAAAAATCCATTTAATATATGGTCCCCAGATAGGGGACGTATCAGATATTAAACTGATAAGAACAGATACTACACTTGATCTTAGCCAAAAGGCCGAGAAGCGATAACCGTGAAAGGGGTGGGCCCAACAAGGTCCCCTTCATGGGCACTATCACTGCTTGCTGTCAGGGAGGCTGCCAGACAATTTTCCATGCACACTCTGGGCTGGGGGGCAGTCAACCACCAGTACACACAGCAGAACCTAAACCCATACCATTATTGCTAAGCAGCAAGACAGGGGCCCATTGCACTCCCACGGGGCCTTTTTAAATGCAATCCATAACCCGGATTTGCCAGGAACCCTTCTTACTCCTCCTACTTGCATGTGACACTGGGCTTAGGATCTGCATAGGAAACACACACACAAGCACACACCTACCTTTGTTGCCTGCAGATGCCTCCTTGGCTGTCCCCAAACGGTATCAAACCAACACCCACGGGAAGCTGTAAGCATAGAGGACATGCCTGCACCCCATTGGACTTACCTGTGTGGGTTAAATCCGGGTTATTTGACAACCTATGGCGGTGATGGTTCTGCTCAGGCAGAGCAGTGCTGATGCTCCTCATAAAGCTGTCGCTGCTGTGAAGGTTCTAGGTGACATCACAAATCCCTATGGTTACATACACAACAAAGCTGGGTTGTTGTTGTTTACACTCTGCAAGGCCTGTGGAAGTGAGTGACATCATAGCACTGTAGTTCTGAGGGTTCAAGATGGATGCAACAATCTCCTGTTGCTTCTATGAAGGCCGTAATAGACGACATCACCAAACAGCTCCATAGTCACATACACAGCAAAGGAGAGATGTTGTTTACACCTAGTGATGTCAGTGGTATTGAGTGACATCACAGCACAGTGCTAAGGCTCCTGGGCCTGGACACAGCAGCGGCTGCAATATCTCAACGGAGAATACGTTTATATCTATGTGTGTGTGTGCGCATATATATATATATATATATATATATATATATATATATATATATATATATATATTTCTCCGCCGAAATCACTTTTAAACCCATTTCCACCTTTTTTTCCCTTCTCTTCCTCTTACTTTTTTTTCACGTTTTTTTACGTTTTTCTCCTTTTCGCCTCTTTTCTGGGCGTATTATTCTTCTTTTTCTTCTTTTTTTTCGTCTAATGCATACCCCATCAGTGCAGCAATGCTTATTCAATACCGCCAGCAGATGGAGACACTGGGGGATAATTTTCTAAGGATTTATACTGATTTTTCCTGTCTGAATTTGTCGCACAGAAAGTTGCAGGCCAAATATGTGTGACATTTCTGCGACTTTAGCTTCTAGAGCATTTTTACAACATTATACATAGGTGCTGAATACATAAAAAGCGACTGTTCAGCGACAGACAAGTCGCATCGGCTGAAAGTAGGCCAGAATGTCAGTCCATGTTGGAGCAGGTTTAGATACAGTCTAAAGCATAGATCTCAAAGTCTGTGCACAGAATTTAGCAAGGGCCTCGCACCTTCTGATGCATCAGGTAGGTGCACAATAGCATAGCCTAACCCTCTGTACTTTGGTCTATATTGATGCGGGACATAGACAGCCAGCTGATGACCAATCCATTAGTGCAATGGATGGCTGGAAGCATTTGTCTTTGCCTTTGCAATACCACAGAAGCAATGCATGGTCAATGTACAGCAATGACACACCTGTGTGAACAGCCAGGAGACCCCCCCCCCCATGTTATGTTACATAGTTACATAGTTAGTACGGTCGAAAAAAGACATATGTCCATCAAGTTCAACCAGGGAATTAAGGGGTAGGGGTGTGGCGCGATATTGGGGAAGGGATGAGATTTTATATTTCTTCATAAGCATTAATCTTATTTTGTCAATTAGGAACATTCAGCACCCACCCGCTATCAAGGCAGCTGCCTATCATGTCATGCCCTACCTGCACAGGTGTGCTGGCTACTCAAATGATCCAATTAAGGAGGCCATTTAGTCAGCAGCAGCAGAAGTCCTGTGCCTGGACGCTCCAACAGGGGCCAGACACAAGCAGAAGCAGAAGCAGCAGAAGCAGCAGCAGCACCACCTTTTGTTTTTTGGCTGCAGCAGCAGCAAGGCCCACAGGGCTGGCTAGCTGGCTAGCCAGCAAGCAGGTAGCAATGAAAGTAGGAATCTTTCTTTTTAACCCTGTAAGGGGGTGGTGCACTGTACCCGAAGATACTGCCATATCGGGTCAATGCATAGGGCGACGGAAGCAAGCTTCGAAATCGGCCCCCGTTCTCAAAAATCCATTTAATATATGGTCCCCAGATAGGGGACGTATCAGATATTAAACTGATAAGAACAGATACTACACTTGATCTTAGCCAAAAGGCCGAGAAGCGATAACCGTGAAAGGGGCGGGCCCAACAAGGTCCCCTTCATGGGCACTATCACTGCTTGCTGTCAGGGAGGCTGCCAGACAATTTTCCATGCACACTCTGGGCTGGGGGGCAGTCAACCACCAGTACACACAGCAGAACCTAAACCCATACCATTATTGCTAAGCAGCAAGACAGGGGCCCATTGCACTCCCACGGGGCCTTTTTAAATGCAATCCATAACCCGGATTTGCCAGGAACCCTTCTTACTCCTCCTACTTGCATGTGACACTGGGCTTAGGATCTGCATAGGAAACACACACACAAGCACACACCTACCTTTGTTGCCTGCAGATGCCTCCTTGGCTGTCCCCAAACGGTATCAAACCAACACCCACGGGAAGCTGTAAGCATAGAGGACATGCCTGCACCCCATTGGACTTACCTGTGTGGGTTAAATCCGGGTTATTTGACAACCTATGGCGGTGATGGTTCTGCTCAGGCAGAGCAGTGCTGATGCTCCTCATAAAGCTGTCGCTGCTGTGAAGGTTCTAGGTGACATCACAAATCCCTATGGTTACATACACAACAAAGCTGGGTTGTTGTTGTTTACACTCTGCAAGGCCTGTGGAAGTGAGTGACATCATAGCACTGTAGTTCTGAGGGTTCAAGATGGATGCAACAATCTCCTGTTGCTTCTATGAAGGCCGTAATAGACGACATCACCAAACAGCTCCATAGTCACATACACAGCAAAGGAGAGATGTTGTTTACACCTAGTGATGTCAGTGGTATTGAGTGACATCACAGCACAGTGCTAAGGCTCCTGGGCCTGGACACAGCAGCGGCTGCAATATCTCAACGGAGAATACGTTTATATCTATGTGTGTGTGTGCGCATATATATATATATATATATATATATATATATATATATATATATATATATATTTCTCCGCCGAAATCACTTTTAAACCCATTTCCACCTTTTTTTCCCTTCTCTTCCTCTTACTTTTTTTTCAAGTTTTTTTACGTTTTTCTCCTTTTCGCCTCTTTTCTGGGCGTATTATTCTTCTTTTTCTTCTTTTTTTTCGTCTAATGCATACCCCATCAGTGCAGCAATGCTTATTCAATACCGCCAGCAGATGGAGACACTGGGGGATAATTTTCTAAGGATTTATACTGATTTTTCCTGTCTGAATTTGTCGCACAGAAAGTTGCAGGCCAAATATGTGTGACATTTCTGCGACTTTAGCTTCTAGAGCATTTTTACAACATTATACATAGGTGCTGAATACATAAAAAGCGACTGTTCAGCGACAGACAAGTCGCATCGGCTGAAAGTAGGCCAGAATGTCAGTCCATGTTGGAGCAGGTTTAGATACAGTCTAAAGCATAGATCTCAAAGTCTGTGCACAGAATTTAGCAAGGGCCTCGCACCTTCTGATGCATCAGGTAGGTGCACAATAGCATAGCCTAACCCTCTGTACTTTGGTCTATATTGATGCGGGACATAGACAGCCAGCTGATGACCAATCCATTAGTGCAATGGATGGCTGGAAGCATTTGTCTTTGCCTTTGCAATACCACAGAAGCAATGCATGGTCAATGTACAGCAATGACACACCTGTGTGAACAGCCAGGAGACCCCCCCCCCCCCCCATGTTATGTTACATAGTTACATAGTTAGTACGGTCGAAAAAAGACATATGTCCATCAAGTTCAACCAGGGAATTAAGGGGTAGGGGTGTGGCGCGATATTGGGGAAGGGATGAGATTTTATATTTCTTCATAAGCATTAATCTTATTTTGTCAATTAGGAACATTCAGCACCCACCCGCTATCAAGGCAGCTGCCTATCATGTCATGCCCTACCTGCACAGGTGTGCTGGCTACTCAAATGATCCAATTAAGGAGGCCATTTAGTCAGCAGCAGCAGAAGTCCTGTGCCTGGACGCTCCAACAGGGGCCAGACACAAGCAGAAGCAGAAGCAGCAGAAGCAGCAGCAGCACCACCTTTTGTTTTTTGGCTGCAGCAGCAGCAGCAAGGCCCACAGGGCTGGCTAGCTGGCTAGCCAGCAAGCAGGTAGCAATGAAAGTAGGAATCTTTCTTTTTAACCCTGTAAGGGGGTGGTGCACTGTACCCGAAGATACTGCCATATCGGGTCAATGCATAGGGCGACGGAAGCAAGCTTCGAAATCGGCCCCCGTTCTCAAAAATCCATTTAATATATGGTCCCCAGATAGGGGACGTATCAGATATTAAACTGATAAGAACAGATACTACACTTGATCTTAGCCAAAAGGCCGAGAAGCGATAACCGTGAAAGGGGCGGGCCCAACAAGGTCCCCTTCATGGGCACTATCACTGCTTGCTGTCAGGGAGGCTGCCAGACAATTTTCCATGCACACTCTGGGCTGGGGGGCAGTCAACCACCAGTACACACAGCAGAACCTAAACCCATACCATTATTGCTAAGCAGCAAGACAGGGGCCCATTGCACTCCCACGGGGCCTTTTTAAATGCAATCCATAACCCGGATTTGCCAGGAACCCTTCTTACTCCTCCTACTTGCATGTGACACTGGGCTTAGGATCTGCATAGGAAACACACACACAAGCACACACCTACCTTTGTTGCCTGCAGATGCCTCCTTGGCTGTCCCCAAACGGTATCAAACCAACACCCACGGGAAGCTGTAAGCATAGAGGACATGCCTGCACCCCATTGGACTTACCTGTGTGGGTTAAATCCGGGTTATTTGACAACCTATGGCGGTGATGGTTCTGCTCAGGCAGAGCAGTGCTGATGCTCCTCATAAAGCTGTCGCTGCTGTGAAGGTTCTAGGTGACATCACAAATCCCTATGGTTACATACACAACAAAGCTGGGTTGTTGTTGTTTACACTCTGCAAGGCCTGTGGAAGTGAGTGACATCATAGCACTGTAGTTCTGAGGGTTCAAGATGGATGCAACAATCTCCTGTTGCTTCTATGAAGGCCGTAATAGACGACATCACCAAACAGCTCCATAGTCACATACACAGCAAAGGAGAGATGTTGTTTACACCTAGTGATGTCAGTGGTATTGAGTGACATCACAGCACAGTGCTAAGGCTCCTGGGCCTGGACACAGCAGCGGCTGCAATATCTCAACGGAGAATACGTTTATATCTATGTGTGTGTGTGCGCATATATATATATATATATATATATATATATATATATATATATTTCTCCGCCGAAATCACTTTTAAACCCATTTCCACCTTTTTTTCCCTTCTCTTCCTCTTACTTTTTTTTCACGTTTTTTTACGTTTTTCTCCTTTTCGCCTCTTTTCTGGGCGTATTATTCTTCTTTTTCTTCTTTTTTTTCGTCTAATGCATACCCCATCAGTGCAGCAATGCTTATTCAATACCGCCAGCAGATGGAGACACTGGGGGATAATTTTCTAAGGATTTATACTGATTTTTCCTGTCTGAATTTGTCGCACAGAAAGTTGCAGGCCAAATATGTGTGACATTTCTGCGACTTTAGCTTCTAGAGCATTTTTACAACATTATACATAGGTGCTGAATACATAAAAAGCGACTGTTCAGCGACAGACAAGTCGCATCGGCTGAAAGTAGGCCAGAATGTCAGTCCATGTTGGAGCAGGTTTAGATACAGTCTAAAGCATAGATCTCAAAGTCTGTGCACAGAATTTAGCAAGGGCCTCGCACCTTCTGATGCATCAGGTAGGTGCACAATAGCATAGCCTAACCCTCTGTACTTTGGTCTATATTGATGCGGGACATAGACAGCCAGCTGATGACCAATCCATTAGTGCAATGGATGGCTGGAAGCATTTGTCTTTGCCTTTGCAATACCACAGAAGCAATGCATGGTCAATGTACAGCAATGACACACCTGTGTGAACAGCCAGGAGACCCCCCCCCCCCCCATGTTATGTTACATAGTTACATAGTTAGTACGGTCGAAAAAAGACATATGTCCATCAAGTTCAACCAGGGAATTAAGGGGTAGGGGTGTGGCGCGATATTGGGGAAGGGATGAGATTTTATATTTCTTCATAAGCATTAATCTTATTTTGTCAATTAGGAACATTCAGCACCCACCCGCTATCAAGGCAGCTGCCTATCATGTCATGCCCTACCTGCACAGGTGTGCTGGCTACTCAAATGATCCAATTAAGGAGGCCATTTAGTCAGCAGCAGCAGAAGTCCTGTGCCTGGACGCTCCAACAGGGGCCAGACACAAGCAGAAGCAGAAGCAGCAGAAGCAGCAGCAGCACCACCTTTTGTTTTTTGGCTGCAGCAGCAGCAAGGCCCACAGGGCTGGCTAGCTGGCTAGCCAGCAAGCAGGTAGCAATGAAAGTAGGAATCTTTCTTTTTAACCCTGTAAGGGGGTGGTGCACTGTACCCGAAGATACTGCCATATCGGGTCAATGCATAGGGCGACGGAAGCAAGCTTCGAAATCGGCCCCCGTTCTCAAAAATCCATTTAATATATGGTCCCCAGATAGGGGACGTATCAGATATTAAACTGATAAGAACAGATACTACACTTGATCTTAGCCAAAAGGCCGAGAAGCGATAACCGTGAAAGGGGCGGGCCCAACAAGGTCCCCTTCATGGGCACTATCACTGCTTGCTGTCAGGGAGGCTGCCAGACAATTTTCCATGCACACTCTGGGCTGGGGGGCAGTCAACCACCAGTACACACAGCAGAACCTAAACCCATACCATTATTGCTAAGCAGCAAGACAGGGGCCCATTGCACTCCCACGGGGCCTTTTTAAATGCAATCCATAACCCGGATTTGCCAGGAACCCTTCTTACTCCTCCTACTTGCATGTGACACTGGGCTTAGGATCTGCATAGGAAACACACACACAAGCACACACCTACCTTTGTTGCCTGCAGATGCCTCCTTGGCTGTCCCCAAACGGTATCAAACCAACACCCACGGGAAGCTGTAAGCATAGAGGACATGCCTGCACCCCATTGGACTTACCTGTGTGGGTTAAATCCGGGTTATTTGACAACCTATGGCGGTGATGGTTCTGCTCAGGCAGAGCAGTGCTGATGCTCCTCATAAAGCTGTCGCTGCTGTGAAGGTTCTAGGTGACATCACAAATCCCTATGGTTACATACACAACAAAGCTGGGTTGTTGTTGTTTACACTCTGCAAGGCCTGTGGAAGTGAGTGACATCATAGCACTGTAGTTCTGAGGGTTCAAGATGGATGCAACAATCTCCTGTTGCTTCTATGAAGGCCGTAATAGACGACATCACCAAACAGCTCCATAGTCACATACACAGCAAAGGAGAGATGTTGTTTACACCTAGTGATGTCAGTGGTATTGAGTGACATCACAGCACAGTGCTAAGGCTCCTGGGCCTGGACACAGCAGCGGCTGCAATATCTCAACGGAGAATACGTTTATATCTATGTGTGTGTGTGCGCATATATATATATATATATATATGTCACGATTCGGCTTCCAGGTAGTGGATCCTCTGTGTCAGCGAGGGATTGGCGTGGACCGTGCTAGTGGACCGGTTCTAAGAGGCTACTGGTTTTCACCAGAGCCCGCCGCAAAGCGGGATGGTCTTGCTGCGGCAGTAGCAACCAGGTCGTATCCACTAGCAACGGCTCTACCTCGCTGACTGCTGAGAAGGCGTGGGACAGAAGGACTAGACAGAGGCAAGGTCAGACGTAGCAGAAGGTCGGGGGCAGGCGGCAAGGTTCGTAGTCAGGATGGGTAGCAGAAGTTCAGGTACACAGGCTTTGGACACACTAAACGCTTTCACTGGCACAAGGCAACAAGATCCGGCCAGGGAGTGCATGGGAGGAGGTCAGATAAAGGCAGGGAGCAGGTGGAAGCCAATTAAGCTAATTGGGCCAGGCACCAATCATTGGTGCACTGGCCCTTTAAGTCTCAGAGAGCTGGCGCGCGCGCGCCCTAGAGAGCGGAGCCGCGCGCGCCAGCACATGACAGCAGGGGACCGGGACGGGTAAGTGACCTGGGATGCGATTCGCGAGCGGGCGCGTCCCGCTGTGCGAATCGCATCCCCAACGGCCATGACAGTGCAGCGCTCCCGGTCAGCGGGACCGACCGGGGCGCTGCAGGGAGAAAGACGCCGTGAGCGCTCCGGGGAGGAGCGGGGACCCGGAGCGCTAGGCGTAACAGTACCCCCCCCCTTAGGTCTCCCCTTCTCTTTGTCCGGTAACTGCCTCCCCTGGGATGAGGACACCGGGAAGGAATGGAGGGTTTCCTCAACGGCAGGCAGTACAGCAGGAGTGGGAATGGGGAGGGAGGGCAGAGGGCGAGGCCTGGCACGGGGCAGTGTGACACCAGGACGGGGGCCATGGGGAGGCACAGAGGCTTGCCTGACGGGACTGGGAGGGGGGGAGAGGCACTTCCTGTGGCAGGCAGAGTCCCAGTTCCTGATCTCCCCGGTGGTCCAATCAATGGTGGGGGAATGAAGCCGGAGCCAAGGCAGACCGAGGAGGACCTCAGAGGTACAGTTGGGGAGAATGAAGAACTCAATCCTCTCAAGGTGGGGTCCAATAGACATGAGGAGGGGCTCTGTGCGGTAACGCACGGTGCAGTCCAATCTGGCTCCGTTGACCGCGGAAATGTAGAGCGGCTTGACGAGACGGGTCACCGGGATGCTGAATTTATTAACAAACGACTCCAAAATAAAATTTCCAGAGGCACCGGAGTCCAAGCAGGCCACGGCTGAGAGGGAGGAGTTGGCTGAAGAAGAAATCCGCACGGGTACCGTGAGACGTGGAGGAGCAGACTTGGAACCAAGAGACGCCACACCCACGTGAGCTGGGTGCGTGCGTGCGTTTCCCAGGCGTGGAGGACGGATAGGGCAATCCACCAAGAAATGCTCGGTACTGGCACAGTAAAGACAGAGATTTTCTTCTCTACGGCGATTCCTCTCTTCCTGGGTCAGGCGAGACCGATCCACTTGCATGACCTCCTCGGCGGGAGGCCCAGGCGAAGACTGCAAAGGATGCTGTGGGAGAGGTGCCCAGAGATCTAAGTCTTTTTCCTGGCGGAGCTCTTGGTGTCGCTCAGAAAAACGCATGTCAATGCGGGTAGCCAAATGGATGAGTTCTTGGAGGTTGGCAGGAATCTCTCGTGCGGCCAGCACATCCTTGATGCGACTGGATAGGCCTTTTTTAAAGGTCGCGCAGAGAGCCTCATTATTCCAGGATAGTTCAGAAGCAAAAGTACGGAATTGTATGGCGTACTCGCCAACGGAAGAATTACCCTGGACCAGGTTCAACAGGGCAGTCTCGGCAGAAGAAGCTCGGGCTGGCTCCTCGAAGACACTCCGGAGTTCAGCGAAGAAGGCCTGGACTGTGGCTGTGGCAGGATCATTGCGGTCCCAGAGCGGTGTGGCCCAAGACAAGGCCTTTCCTGAAAGAAGGCTTACTACGAACGCCACCTTAGACCGTTCTGAAGGAAACAAGTCCGACAACATCTCCATATGCAGGGAACACTGAGACAAAAATCCACGGCAGAGTTTAGAGTCCCCATCAAATTTGTCCGGCAGGGACAAGCGGAGGTTAGGAGCGGCCACTCGCTGCGGAGGAGGTGCAGGAGCTGGCGGAGGAGATGGTTGCTGCTGTAGCAGAGGCAGAAGTTGCTGTAACATGGCGGTCAACTGCGACAGCTGCTGTCCTTGTTGGGCAATCTGCTGCGATTGCTGAGCGACCACCGTGGGAAGATCAGCGAGACTTGGCAGCGGCACCTCAGCGGGATCCATGGCCGGATCTACTGTCACGATTCGGCTTCCAGGTAGTGGATCCTCTGTGTCAGCGAGGGATTGGCGTGGACCGTGCTAGTGGACCGGTTCTAAGAGGCTACTGGTTTTCACCAGAGCCCGCCGCAAAGCGGGATGGTCTTGCTGCGGCAGTAGCAACCAGGTCGTATCCACTAGCAACGGCTCTACCTCGCTGACTGCTGAGAAGGCGTGGGACAGAAGGACTAGACAGAGGCAAGGTCAGACGTAGCAGAAGGTCGGGGGCAGGCGGCAAGGTTCGTAGTCAGGATGGGTAGCAGAAGTTCAGGTACACAGGCTTTGGACACACTAAACGCTTTCACTGGCACAAGGCAACAAGATCCGGCCAGGGAGTGCATGGGAGGAGGTCAGATAAAGGCAGGGAGCAGGTGGAAGCCAATTAAGCTAATTGGGCCAGGCACCAATCATTGGTGCACTGGCCCTTTAAGTCTCAGAGAGCTGGCGCGCGCGCGCCCTAGAGAGCGGAGCCGCGCGCGCCAGCACATGACAGCAGGGGACCGGGACGGGTAAGTGACCTGGGATGCGATTCGCGAGCGGGCGCGTCCCGCTGTGCGAATCGCATCCCCAACGGCCATGACAGTGCAGCGCTCCCGGTCAGCGGGACCGACCGGGGCGCTGCAGGGAGAAAGACGCCGTGAGCGCTCCGGGGAGGAGCGGGGACCCGGAGCGCTAGGCGTAACAATATATATATATATATATATATATATTTCTCCGCCGAAATCACTTTTAAACCCATTTCCACCTTTTTTTCCCTTCTCTTCCTCTTACTTTTTTTTCACGTTTTTTTACGTTTTTCTCCTTTTCGCCTCTTTTCTGGGCGTATTATTCTTCTTTTTCTTCTTTTTTTTCGTCTAATGCATACCCCATCAGTGCAGCAATGCTTATTCAATACCGCCAGCAGATGGAGACACTGGGGGATAATTTTCTAAGGATTTATACTGATTTTTCCTGTCTGAATTTGTCGCACAGAAAGTTGCAGGCCAAATATGTGTGACATTTCTGCGACTTTAGCTTCTAGAGCATTTTTACAACATTATACATAGGTGCTGAATACATAAAAAGCGACTGTTCAGCGACAGACAAGTCGCATCGGCTGAAAGTAGGCCAGAATGTCAGTCCATGTTGGAGCAGGTTTAGATACAGTCTAAAGCATAGATCTCAAAGTCTGTGCACAGAATTTAGCAAGGGCCTCGCACCTTCTGATGCATCAGGTAGGTGCACAATAGCATAGCCTAACCCTCTGTACTTTGGTCTATATTGATGCGGGACATAGACAGCCAGCTGATGACCAATCCATTAGTGCAATGGATGGCTGGAAGCATTTGTCTTTGCCTTTGCAATACCACAGAAGCAATGCATGGTCAATGTACAGCAATGACACACCTGTGTGAACAGCCAGGAGACCCCCCCCCCCCCATGTTATGTTACATAGTTACATAGTTAGTACGGTCGAAAAAAGACATATGTCCATCAAGTTCAACCAGGGAATTAAGGGGTAGGGGTGTGGCGCGATATTGGGGAAGGGATGAGATTTTATATTTCTTCATAAGCATTAATCTTATTTTGTCAATTAGGAACATTCAGCACCCACCCGCTATCAAGGCAGCTGCCTATCATGTCATGCCCTACCTGCACAGGTGTGCTGGCTACTCAAATGATCCAATTAAGGAGGCCATTTAGTCAGCAGCAGCAGAAGTCCTGTGCCTGGACGCTCCAACAGGGGCCAGACACAAGCAGAAGCAGAAGAAGCAGCAGCAGCACCACCTTTTGTTTTTTGGCTGCAGCAGCAGCAAGGCCCACAGGGCTGGCTAGCTGGCTAGCCAGCAAGCAGGTAGCAATGAAAGTAGGAATCTTTCTTTTTAACCCTGTAAGGGGGTGGTGCACTGTACCCGAAGATACTGCCATATCGGGTCAATGCATAGGGCGACGGAAGCAAGCTTCGAAATCGGCCCCCGTTCTCAAAAATCCATTTAATATATGGTCCCCAGATAGGGGACGTATCAGATATTAAACTGATAAGAACAGATACTACACTTGATCTTAGCCAAAAGGCCGAGAAGCGATAACCGTGAAAGGGGCGGGCCCAACAAGGTCCCCTTCATGGGCACTATCACTGCTTGCTGTCAGGGAGGCTGCCAGACAATTTTCCATGCACACTCTGGGCTGGGGGGCAGTCAACCACCAGTACACACAGCAGAACCTAAACCCATACCATTATTGCTAAGCAGCAAGACAGGGGCCCATTGCACTCCCACGGGGCCTTTTTAAATGCAATCCATAACCCGGATTTGCCAGGAACCCTTCTTACTCCTCCTACTTGCATGTGACACTGGGCTTAGGATCTGCATAGGAAACACACACACAAGCACACACCTACCTTTGTTGCCTGCAGATGCCTCCTTGGCTGTCCCCAAACGGTATCAAACCAACACCCACGGGAAGCTGTAAGCATAGAGGACATGCCTGCACCCCATTGGACTTACCTGTGTGGGTTAAATCCGGGTTATTTGACAACCTATGGCGGTGATGGTTCTGCTCAGGCAGAGCAGTGCTGATGCTCCTCATAAAGCTGTCGCTGCTGTGAAGGTTCTAGGTGACATCACAAATCCCTATGGTTACATACACAACAAAGCTGGGTTGTTGTTGTTTACACTCTGCAAGGCCTGTGGAAGTGAGTGACATCATAGCACTGTAGTTCTGAGGGTTCAAGATGGATGCAACAATCTCCTGTTGCTTCTATGAAGGCCGTAATAGACGACATCACCAAACAGCTCCATAGTCACATACACAGCAAAGGAGAGATGTTGTTTACACCTAGTGATGTCAGTGGTATTGAGTGACATCACAGCACAGTGCTAAGGCTCCTGGGCCTGGACACAGCAGCGGCTGCAATATCTCAACGGAGAATACGTTTATATCTATGTGTGTGTGTGCGCATATATATATATATATATATATATATATATATTTCTCCGCCGAAATCACTTTTAAACCCATTTCCACCTTTTTTTCCCTTCTCTTCCTCTTACTTTTTTTTCACGTTTTTTTACGTTTTTCTCCTTTTCGCCTCTTTTCTGGGCGTATTATTCTTCTTTTTCTTCTTTTTTTTCGTCTAATGCATACCCCATCAGTGCAGCAATGCTTATTCAATACCGCCAGCAGATGGAGACACTGGGGGATAATTTTCTAAGGATTTATACTGATTTTTCCTGTCTGAATTTGTCGCACAGAAAGTTGCAGGCCAAATATGTGTGACATTTCTGCGACTTTAGCTTCTAGAGCATTTTTACAACATTATACATAGGTGCTGAATACATAAAAAGCGACTGTTCAGCGACAGACAAGTCGCATCGGCTGAAAGTAGGCCAGAATGTCAGTCCATGTTGGAGCAGGTTTAGATACAGTCTAAAGCATAGATCTCAAAGTCTGTGCACAGAATTTAGCAAGGGCCTCGCACCTTCTGATGCATCAGGTAGGTGCACAATAGCATAGCCTAACCCTCTGTACTTTGGTCTATATTGATGCGGGACATAGACAGCCAGCTGATGACCAATCCATTAGTGCAATGGATGGCTGGAAGCATTTGTCTTTGCCTTTGCAATACCACAGAAGCAATGCATGGTCAATGTACAGCAATGACACACCTGTGTGAACAGCCAGGAGACCCCCCCCCCCCATGTTATGTTACATAGTTACATAGTTAGTACGGTCGAAAAAAGACATATGTCCATCAAGTTCAACCAGGGAATTAAGGGGTAGGGGTGTGGCGCGATATTGGGGAAGGGATGAGATTTTATATTTCTTCATAAGCATTAATCTTATTTTGTCAATTAGGAACATTCAGCACCCACCCGCTATCAAGGCAGCTGCCTATCATGTCATGCCCTACCTGCACAGGTGTGCTGGCTACTCAAATGATCCAATTAAGGAGGCCATTTAGTCAGCAGCAGCAGAAGTCCTGTGCCTGGACGCTCCAACAGGGGCCAGACACAAGCAGAAGCAGAAGCAGCAGAAGCAGCAGCAGCACCACCTTTTGTTTTTTGGCTGCAGCAGCAGCAAGGCCCACAGGGCTGGCTAGCTGGCTAGCCAGCAAGCAGGTAGCAATGAAAGTAGGAATCTTTCTTTTTAACCCTGTAAGGGGGTGGTGCACTGTACCCGAAGATACTGCCATATCGGGTCAATGCATAGGGCGACGGAAGCAAGCTTCGAAATCGGCCCCCGTTCTCAAAAATCCATTTAATATATGGTCCCCAGATAGGGGACGTATCAGATATTAAACTGATAAGAACAGATACTACACTTGATCTTAGCCAAAAGGCCGAGAAGCGATAACCGTGAAAGGGGCGGGCCCAACAAGGTCCCCTTCATGGGCACTATCACTGCTTGCTGTCAGGGAGGCTGCCAGACAATTTTCCATGCACACTCTGGGCTGGGGGGCAGTCAACCACCAGTACACACAGCAGAACCTAAACCCATACCATTATTGCTAAGCAGCAAGACAGGGGCCCATTGCACTCCCACGGGGCCTTTTTAAATGCAATCCATAACCCGGATTTGCCAGGAACCCTTCTTACTCCTCCTACTTGCATGTGACACTGGGCTTAGGATCTGCATAGGAAACACACACACAAGCACACACCTACCTTTGTTGCCTGCAGATGCCTCCTTGGCTGTCCCCAATATCAAACCAACACCCACGGGAAGCTGTAAGCATAGAGGACATGCCTGCACCCCATTGGACTTACCTGTGTGGGTTAAATCCGGGTTATTTGACAACCTATGGCGGTGATGGTTCTGCTCAGGCAGAGCAGTGCTGATGCTCCTCATAAAGCTGTCGCTGCTGTGAAGGTTCTAGGTGACATCACAAATCCCTATGGTTACATACACAACAAAGCTGGGTTGTTGTTGTTTACACTCTGCAAGGCCTGTGGAAGTGAGTGACATCATAGCACTGTAGTTCTGAGGGTTCAAGATGGATGCAACAATCTCCTGTTGCTTCTATGAAGGCCGTAATAGACGACATCACCAAACAGCTCCATAGTCACATACACAGCAAAGGAGAGATGTTGTTTACACCTAGTGATGTCAGTGGTATTGAGTGACATCACAGCACAGTGCTAAGGCTCCTGGGCCTGGACACAGCAGCGGCTGCAATATCTCAACGGAGAATACGTTTATATCTATGTGTGTGTGTGCGCATATATATATATATATATATATATATATATATATATATATATATATATATATTCTCCGCCGAAATCACTTTTAAACCCATTTCCACCTTTTTTTCCCTTCTCTTCCTCTTACTTTTTTTTCACGTTTTTTTACGTTTTTCTCCTTTTCGCCTCTTTTCTGGGCGTATTATTCTTCTTTTTCTTCTTTTTTTTCGTCTAATGCATACCCCATCAGTGCAGCAATGCTTATTCAATACCGCCAGCAGATGGAGACACTGGGGGATAATTTTCTAAGGATTTATACTGATTTTTCCTGTCTGAATTTGTCGCACAGAAAGTTGCAGGCCAAATATGTGTGACATTTCTGCGACTTTAGCTTCTAGAGCATTTTTACAACATTATACATAGGTGCTGAATACATAAAAAGCGACTGTTCAGCGACAGACAAGTCGCATCGGCTGAAAGTAGGCCAGAATGTCAGTCCATGTTGGAGCAGGTTTAGATACAGTCTAAAGCATAGATCTCAAAGTCTGTGCACAGAATTTAGCAAGGGCCTCGCACCTTCTGATGCATCAGGTAGGTGCACAATAGCATAGCCTAACCCTCTGTACTTTGGTCTATATTGATGCGGGACATAGACAGCCAGCTGATGACCAATCCATTAGTGCAATGGATGGCTGGAAGCATTTGTCTTTGCCTTTGCAATACCACAGAAGCAATGCATGGTCAATGTACAGCAATGACACACCTGTGTGAACAGCCAGGAGACCCCCCCCCCCATGTTATGTTACATAGTTACATAGTTAGTACGGTCGAAAAAAGACATATGTCCATCAAGTTCAACCAGGGAATTAAGGGGTAGGGGTGTGGCGCGATATTGGGGAAGGGATGAGATTTTATATTTCTTCATAAGCATTAATCTTATTTTGTCAATTAGGAACATTCAGCACCCACCCGCTATCAAGGCAGCTGCCTATCATGTCATGCCCTACCTGCACAGGTGTGCTGGCTACTCAAATGATCCAATTAAGGAGGCCATTTAGTCAGCAGCAGCAGAAGTCCTGTGCCTGGACGCTCCAACAGGGGCCAGACACAAGCAGAAGCAGAAGCAGCAGAAGCAGCAGCAGCACCACCTTTTGTTTTTTGGCTGCAGCAGCAGCAAGGCCCACAGGGCTGGCTAGCTGGCTAGCCAGTAAGCAGGTAGCAATGAAAGTAGGAATCTTTCTTTTTAACCCTGTAAGGGGGTGGTGCACTGTACCCGAAGATACTGCCATATCGGGTCAATGCATAGGGCGACGGAAGCAAGCTTCGAAATCGGCCCCCGTTCTCAAAAATCCATTTAATATATGGTCCCCAGATAGGGGACGTATCAGATATTAAACTGATAAGAACAGATACTACACTTGATCTTAGCCAAAAGGCCGAGAAGCGATAACCGTGAAAGGGGCGGGCCCAACAAGGTCCCCTTCATGGGCACTATCACTGCTTGCTGTCAGGGAGGCTGCCAGACAATTTTCCATGCACACTCTGGGCTGGGGGGCAGTCAACCACCAGTACACACAGCAGAACCTAAACCCATACCATTATTGCTAAGCAGCAAGACAGGGGCCCATTGCACTCCCACGGGGCCTTTTTAAATGCAATCCATAACCCGGATTTGCCAGGAACCCTTCTTACTCCTCCTACTTGCATGTGACACTGGGCTTAGGATCTGCATAGGAAACACACACACAAGCACACACCTACCTTTGTTGCCTGCAGATGCCTCCTTGGCTGTCCCCAAACGGTATCAAACCAACACCCACGGGAAGCTGTAAGCATAGAGGACATGCCTGCACCCCATTGGACTTACCTGTGTGGGTTAAATCCGGGTTATTTGACAACCTATGGCGGTGATGGTTCTGCTCAGGCAGAGCAGTGCTGATGCTCCTCATAAAGCTGTCGCTGCTGTGAAGGTTCTAGGTGACATCACAAATCCCTATGGTTACATACACAACAAAGCTGGGTTGTTGTTGTTTACACTCTGCAAGGCCTGTGGAAGTGAGTGACATCATAGCACTGTAGTTCTGAGGGTTCAAGATGGATGCAACAATCTCCTGTTGCTTCTATGAAGGCCGTAATAGACGACATCACCAAACAGCTCCATAGTCACATACACAGCAAAGGAGAGATGTTGTTTACACCTAGTGATGTCAGTGGTATTGAGTGACATCACAGCACAGTGCTAAGGCTCCTGGGCCTGGACACAGCAGCGGCTGCAATATCTCAACGGAGAATACGTTTATATCTATGTGTGTGTGTGCGCATATATATATATATATATATATATATATATATATATATATATATTTCTCCGCCGAAATCACTTTTAAACCCATTTCCACCTTTTTTTCCCTTCTCTTCCTCTTACTTTTTTTTCACGTTTTTTTACGTTTTTCTCCTTTTCGCCTCTTTTCTGGGCGTATTATTCTTCTTTTTCTTCTTTTTTTTCGTCTAATGCATACCCCATCAGTGCAGCAATGCTTATTCAATACCGCCAGCAGATGGAGACACTGGGGGATAATTTTCAAAGGATTTATACTGATTTTTCCTGTCTGAATTTGTCGCACAGAAAGTTGCAGGCCAAATATGTGTGACATTTCTGCGACTTTAGCTTCTAGAGCATTTTTACAACATTATACATAGGTGCTGAATACATAAAAAGCGACTGTTCAGCGACAGACAAGTCGCATCGGCTGAAAGTAGGCCAGAATGTCAGTCCATGTTGGAGCAGGTTTAGATACAGTCTAAAGCATAGATCTCAAAGTCTGTGCACAGAATTTAGCAAGGGCCTCGCACCTTCTGATGCATCAAGTAGGTGCACAATAGCATAGCCTAACCCTCTGTACTTTGGTCTATATTGATGCGGGACATAGACAGCCAGCTGATGACCAATCCATTAGTGCAATGGATGGCTGGAAGCATTTGTCTTTGCCTTTGCAATACCACAGAAGCAATGCATGGTCAATGTACAGCAATGACACACCTGTGTGAACAGCCAGGAGACCCCCCCCCCCCCCATGTTATGTTACATAGTTACATAGTTAGTACGGTCGAAAAAAGACATATGTCCATCAAGTTCAACCAGGGAATTAAGGGGTAGGGGTGTGGCGCGATATTGGGGAAGGGATGAGATTTTATATTTCTTCATAAGCATTAATCTTATTTTGTCAATTAGGAACATTCAGCACCCACCCGCTATCAAGGCAGCTGCCTATCATGTCATGCCCTACCTGCACAGGTGTGCTGGCTACTCAAATGATCCAATTAAGGAGGCCATTTAGTCAGCAGCAGCAGAAGTCCTGTGCCTGGACGCTCCAACAGGGGCCAGACACAAGCAGAAGCAGAAGCAGCAGAAGCAGCAGCAGCACCACCTTTTGTTTTTTGGCTGCAGCAGCAGCAAGGCCCACAGGGCTGGCTAGCTGGCTAGCCAGCAAGCAGGTAGCAATGAAAGTAGGAATCTTTCTTTTTAACCCTGTAAGGGGGTGGTGCACTGTACCCGAAGATACTGCCATATCGGGTCAATGCATAGGGCGACGGAAGCAAGCTTCGAAATCGGCCCCCGTTCTCAAAAATCCATTTAATATATGGTCCCCAGATAGGGGACGTATCAGATATTAAACTGATAAGAACAGATACTACACTTGATCTTAGCCAAAAGGCCGAGAAGCGATAACCGTGAAAGGGGCGGGCCCAACAAGGTCCCCTTCATGGGCACTATCACTGCTTGCTGTCAGGGAGGCTGCCAGACAATTTTCCATGCACACTCTGGGCTGGGGGGCAGTCAACCACCAGTACACACAGCAGAACCTAAACCCATACCATTATTGCTAAGCAGCAAGACAGGGGCCCATTGCACTCCCACGGGGCCTTTTTAAATGCAATCCATAACCCGGATTTGCCAGGAACCCTTCTTACTCCTCCTACTTGCATGTGACACTGGGCTTAGGATCTGCATAGGAAACACACACACAAGCACACACCTACCTTTGTTGCCTGCAGATGCCTCCTTGGCTGTCCCCAAACGGTATCAAACCAACACCCACGGGAAGCTGTAAGCATAGAGGACATGCCTGCACCCCATTGGACTTACCTGTGTGGGTTAAATCCGGGTTATTTGACAACCTATGGCGGTGATGGTTCTGCTCAGGCAGAGCAGTGCTGATGCTCCTCATAAAGCTGTCGCTGCTGTGAAGGTTCTAGGTGACATCACAAATCCCTATGGTTACATACACAACAAAGCTGGGTTGTTGTTGTTTACACTCTGCAAGGCCTGTGGAAGTGAGTGACATCATAGCACTGTAGTTCTGAGGGTTCAAGATGGATGCAACAATCTCCTGTTGCTTCTATGAAGGCCGTAATAGACGACATCACCAAACAGCTCCATAGTCACATACACAGCAAAGGAGAGATGTTGTTTACACCTAGTGATGTCAGTGGTATTGAGTGACATCACAGCACAGTGCTAAGGCTCCTGGGCCTGGACACAGCAGCGGCTGCAATATCTCAACGGAGAATACGTTTATATCTATGTGTGTGTGTGCGCATATATATATATATATATATATATATATATATATATATATATTCTCCGCCGAAATCACTTTTAAACCCATTTCCACCTTTTTTTCCCTTCTCTTCCTCTTACTTTTTTTTCAAGTTTTTTTACGTTTTTCTCCTTTTCGCCTCTTTTCTGGGCGTATTATTCTTCTTTTTCTTCTTTTTTTTCGTCTAATGCATACCCCATCAGTGCAGCAATGCTTATTCAATACCGCCAGCAGATGGAGACACTGGGGGATAATTTTCTAAGGATTTATACTGATTTTTCCTGTCTGAATTTGTCGCACAGAAAGTTGCAGGCCAAATATGTGTGACATTTCTGCGACTTTAGCTTCTAGAGCATTTTTACAACATTATACATAGGTGCTGAATACATAAAAAGCGACTGTTCAGCGACAGACAAGTCGCATCGGCTGAAAGTAGGCCAGAATGTCAGTCCATGTTGGAGCAGGTTTAGATACAGTCTAAAGCATAGATCTCAAAGTCTGTGCACAGAATTTAGCAAGGGCCTCGCACCTTCTGATGCATCAGGTAGGTGCACAATAGCATAGCCTAACCCTCTGTACTTTGGTCTATATTGATGCGGGACATAGACAGCCAGCTGATGACCAATCCATTAGTGCAATGGATGGCTGGAAGCATTTGTCTTTGCCTTTGCAATACCACAGAAGCAATGCATGGTCAATGTACAGCAATGACACACCTGTGTGAACAGCCAGGAGACCCCCCCCCCCCCCATGTTATGTTACATAGTTACATAGTTAGTACGGTCGAAAAAAGACATATGTCCATCAAGTTCAACCAGGGAATTAAGGGGTAGGGGTGTGGCGCGATATTGGGGAAGGGATGAGATTTTATATTTCTTCATAAGCATTAATCTTATTTTGTCAATTAGGAACATTCAGCACCCACCCGCTATCAAGGCAGCTGCCTATCATGTCATGCCCTACCTGCACAGGTGTGCTGGCTACTCAAATGATCCAATTAAGGAGGCCATTTAGTCAGCAGCAGCAGAAGTCCTGTGCCTGGACGCTCCAACAGGGGCCAGACACAAGCAGAAGCAGAAGCAGCAGAAGCAGCAGCAGCACCACCTTTTGTTTTTTGGCTGCAGCAGCAGCAAGGCCCACAGGGCTGGCTAGCTGGCTAGCCAGCAAGCAGGTAGCAATGAAAGTAGGAATCTTTCTTTTTAACCCTGTAAGGGGGTGGTGCACTGTACCCGAAGATACTGCCATATCGGGTCAATGCATAGGGCGACGGAAGCAAGCTTCGAAATCGGCCCCCGTTCTCAAAAATCCATTTAATATATGGTCCCCAGATAGGGGACGTATCAGATATTAAACTGATAAGAACAGATACTACACTTGATCTTAGCCAAAAGGCCGAGAAGCGATAACCGTGAAAGGGGCGGGCCCAACAAGGTCCCCTTCATGGGCACTATCACTGCTTGCTGTCAGGGAGGCTGCCAGACAATTTTCCATGCACACTCTGGGCTGGGGGGCAGTCAACCACCAGTACACACAGCAGAACCTAAACCCATACCATTATTGCTAAGCAGCAAGACAGGGGCCCATTGCACTCCCACGGGGCCTTTTTAAATGCAATCCATAACCCGGATTTGCCAGGAACCCTTCTTACTCCTCCTACTTGCATGTGACACTGGGCTTAGGATCTGCATAGGAAACACACACACAAGCACACACCTACCTTTGTTGCCTGCAGATGCCTCCTTGGCTGTCCCCAAACGGTATCAAACCAACACCCACGGGAAGCTGTAAGCATAGAGGACATGCCTGCACCCCATTGGACTTACCTGTGTGGGTTAAATCCGGGTTATTTGACAACCTATGGCGGTGATGGTTCTGCTCAGGCAGAGCAGTGCTGATGCTCCTCATAAAGCTGTCGCTGCTGTGAAGGTTCTAGGTGACATCACAAATCCCTATGGTTACATACACAACAAAGCTGGGTTGTTGTTGTTTACACTCTGCAAGGCCTGTGGAAGTGAGTGACATCATAGCACTGTAGTTCTGAGGGTTCAAGATGGATGCAACAATCTCCTGTTGCTTCTATGAAGGCCGTAATAGACGACATCACCAAACAGCTCCATAGTCACATACACAGCAAAGGAGAGATGTTGTTTACACCTAGTGATGTCAGTGGTATTGAGTGACATCACAGCACAGTGCTAAGGCTCCTGGGCCTGGACACAGCAGCGGCTGCAATATCTCAACGGAGAATACGTTTATATCTATGTGTGTGTGTGCGCATATATATATATATATATATATATATATATATATATATATATATATTTCTCCGCCGAAATCACTTTTAAACCCATTTCCACCTTTTTTTCCCTTCTCTTCCTCTTACTTTTTTTTCACGTTTTATTACGTTTTTCTCCTTTTCGCCTCTTTTCTGGGCGTATTATTCTTCTTTTTCTTCTTTTTTTTCGTCTAATGCATACCCCATCAGTGCAGCAATGCTTATTCAATACCGCCAGCAGATGGAGACACTGGGGGATAATTTTCTAAGGATTTATACTGATTTTTCCTGTCTGAATTTGTCGCACAGAAAGTTGCAGGCCAAATATGTGTGACATTTCTGCGACTTTAGCTTCTAGAGCATTTTTACAACATTATACATAGGTGCTGAATACATAAAAAGCGACTGTTCAGCGACAGACAAGTCGCATCGGCTGAAAGTAGGCCAGAATGTCAGTCCATGTTGGAGCAGGTTTAGATACAGTCTAAAGCATAGATCTCAAAGTCTGTGCACAGAATTTAGCAAGGGCCTCGCACCTTCTGATGCATCAGGTAGGTGCACAATAGCATAGCCTAACCCTCTGTACTTTGGTCTATATTGATGCGGGACATAGACAGCCAGCTGATGACCAATCCATTAGTGCAATGGATGGCTGGAAGCATTTGTCTTTGCCTTTGCAATACCACAGAAGCAATGCATGGTCAATGTACAGCAATGACACACCTGTGTGAACAGCCAGGAGACCCCCCCCCCCCCCATGTTATGTTACATAGTTACATAGTTAGTACGGTCGAAAAAAGACATATGTCCATCAAGTTCAACCAGGGAATTAAGGGGTAGGGGTGTGGCGCGATATTGGGGAAGGGATGAGATTTTATATTTCTTCATAAGCATTAATCTTATTTTGTCAATTAGGAACATTCAGCACCCACCCGCTATCAAGGCAGCTGCCTATCATGTCATGCCCTACCTGCACAGGTGTGCTGGCTACTCAAATGATCCAATTAAGGAGGCCATTTAGTCAGCAGCAGCAGAAGTCCTGTGCCTGGACGCTCCAACAGGGGCCAGACACAAGCAGAAGCAGAAGCAGCAGAAGCAGCAGCAGCACCACCTTTTGTTTTTTGGCTGCAGCAGCAGCAAGGCCCACAGGGCTGGCTAGCTGGCTAGCCAGCAAGCAGGTAGCAATGAAAGTAGGAATCTTTCTTTTTAACCCTGTAAGGGGGTGGTGCACTGTACCCGAAGATACTGCCATATCGGGTCAATGCATAGGGCGACGGAAGCAAGCTTCGAAATCGGCCCCCGTTCTCAAAAATCCATTTAATATATGGTCCCCAGATAGGGGACGTATCAGATATTAAACTGATAAGAACAGATACTACACTTGATCTTAGCCAAAAGGCCGAGAAGCGATAACCGTGAAAGGGGCGGGCCCAACAAGGTCCCCTTCATGGGCACTATCACTGCTTGCTGTCAGGGAGGCTGCCAGACAATTTTCCATGCACACTCTGGGCTGGGGGGCAGTCAACCACCAGTACACACAGCAGAACCTAAACCCATACCATTATTGCTAAGCAGCAAGACAGGGGCCCATTGCACTCCCACGGGGCCTTTTTAAATGCAATCCATAACCCGGATTTGCCAGGAACCCTTCTTACTCCTCCTACTTGCATGTGACACTGGGCTTAGGATCTGCATAGGAAACACACACACAAGCACACACCTACCTTTGTTGCCTGCAGATGCCTCCTTGGCTGTCCCCAAACGGTATCAAACCAACACCCACGGGAAGCTGTAAGCATAGAGGACATGCCTGCACCCCATTGGACTTACCTGTGTGGGTTAAATCCGGGTTATTTGACAACCTATGGCGGTGATGGTTCTGCTCAGGCAGAGCAGTGCTGATGCTCCTCATAAAGCTGTCGCTGCTGTGAAGGTTCTAGGTGACATCACAAATCCCTATGGTTACATACACAACAAAGCTGGGTTGTTGTTGTTTACACTCTGCAAGGCCTGTGGAAGTGAGTGACATCATAGCACTGTAGTTCTGAGGGTTCAAGATGGATGCAACAATCTCCTGTTGCTTCTATGAAGGCCGTAATAGACGACATCACCAAACAGCTCCATAGTCACATACACAGCAAAGGAGAGATGTTGTTTACACCTAGTGATGTCAGTGGTATTGAGTGACATCACAGCACAGTGCTAAGGCTCCTGGGCCTGGACACAGCAGCGGCTGCAATATCTCAACGGAGAATACGTTTATATCTATGTGTGTGTGTGCGCATATATATATATATATATATATATATATATATATTTCTCCGCCGAAATCACTTTTAAACCCATTTCCACCTTTTTTTCCCTTCTCTTCCTCTTACTTTTTTTTCACGTTTTTTTACGTTTTTCTCCTTTTCGCCTCTTTTCTGGGCGTATTATTCTTCTTTTTCTTCTTTTTTTTCGTCTAATGCATACCCCATCAGTGCAGCAATGCTTATTCAATACCGCCAGCAGATGGAGACACTGGGGGATAATTTTCTAAGGATTTATACTGATTTTTCCTGTCTGAATTTGTCGCACAGAAAGTTGCAGGCCAAATATGTGTGACATTTCTGCGACTTTAGCTTCTAGAGCATTTTTACAACATTATACATAGGTGCTGAATACATAAAAAGCGACTGTTCAGCGACAGACAAGTCGCATCAGCTGAAAGTAGGCCAGAATGTCAGTCCATGTTGGAGCAGGTTTAGATACAGTCTAAAGCATAGATCTCAAAGTCTGTGCACAGAATTTAGCAAGGGCCTCGCACCTTCTGATGCATCAGGTAGGTGCACAATAGCATAGCCTAACCCTCTGTACTTTGGTCTATATTGATGCGGGACATAGACAGCCAGCTGATGACCAATCCATTAGTGCAATGGATGGCTGGAAGCATTTGTCTTTGCCTTTGCAATACCACAGAAGCAATGCATGGTCAATGTACAGCAATGACACACCTGTGTGAACAGCCAGGAGACCCCCCCCCCCCATGTTATGTTACATAGTTACATAGTTAGTACGGTCGAAAAAAGACATATGTCCATCAAGTTCAACCAGGGAATTAAGGGGTAGGGGTGTGGCGCGATATTGGGGAAGGGATGAGATTTTATATTTCTTCATAAGCATTAATCTTATTTTGTCAATTAGGAACATTCAGCACCCACCCGCTATCAAGGCAGCTGCCTATCATGTCATGCCCTACCTGCACAGGTGTGCTGGCTACTCAAATGATCCAATTAAGGAGGCCATTTAGTCAGCAGCAGCAGAAGTCCTGTGCCTGGACGCTCCAACAGGGGCCAGACACAAGCAGAAGCAGAAGCAGCAGAAGCAGCAGCAGCACCACCTTTTGTTTTTTGGCTGCAGCAGCAGCAAGGCCCACAGGGCTGGCTAGCTGGCTAGCCAGCAAGCAGGTAGCAATGAAAGTAGGAATCTTTCTTTTTAACCCTGTAAGGGGGTGGTGCACTGTACCCGAAGATACTGCCATATCGGGTCAATGCATAGGGCGACGGAAGCAAGCTTCGAAATCGGCCCCCGTTCTCAAAAATCCATTTAATATATGGTCCCCAGATAGGGGACGTATCAGATATTAAACTGATAAGAACAGATACTACACTTGATCTTAGCCAAAAGGCCGAGAAGCGATAACCGTGAAAGGGGCGGGCCCAACAAGGTCCCCTTCATGGGCACTATCACTGCTTGCTGTCAGGGAGGCTGCCAGACAATTTTCCATGCACACTCTGGGCTGGGGGGCAGTCAACCACCAGTACACACAGCAGAACCTAAACCCATACCATTATTGCTAAGCAGCAAGACAGGGGCCCATTGCACTCCCACGGGGCCTTTTTAAATGCAATCCATAACCCGGATTTGCCAGGAACCCTTCTTACTCCTCCTACTTGCATGTGACACTGGGCTTAGGATCTGCATAGGAAACACACACACAAGCACACACCTACCTTTGTTGCCTGCAGATGCCTCCTTGGCTGTCCCCAAACGGTATCAAACCAACACCCACGGGAAGCTGTAAGCATAGAGGACATGCCTGCACCCCATTGGACTTACCTGTGTGGGTTAAATCCGGGTTATTTGACAACCTATGGCGGTGATGGTTCTGCTCAGGCAGAGCAGTGCTGATGCTCCTCATAAAGCTGTCGCTGCTGTGAAGGTTCTAGGTGACATCACAAATCCCTATGGTTACATACACAACAAAGCTGGGTTGTTGTTGTTTACACTCTGCAAGGCCTGTGGAAGTGAGTGACATCATAGCACTGTAGTTCTGAGGGTTCAAGATGGATGCAACAATCTCCTGTTGCTTCTATGAAGGCCGTAATAGACGACATCACCAAACAGCTCCATAGTCACATACACAGCAAAGGAGAGATGTTGTTTACACCTAGTGATGTCAGTGGTATTGAGTGACATCACAGCACAGTGCTAAGGCTCCTGGGCCTGGACACAGCAGCGGCTGCAATATCTCAACGGAGAATACGTTTATATCTATGTGTGTGTGTGCGCATATATATATATATATATATATATATATATATATATATATATATATATATATATTTTCTCCGCCGAAATCACTTTTAAACCCATTTCCACCTTTTTTTCCCTTCTCTTCCTCTTACTTTTTTTTCACGTTTTTTTACGTTTTTCTCCTTTTCGCCTCTTTTCTGGGCGTATTATTCTTCTTTTTCTTCTTTTTTTTCGTCTAATGCATACCCCATCAGTGCAGCAATGCTTATTCAATACCGCCAGCAGATGGAGACACTGGGGGATAATTTTCTAAGGATTTATACTGATTTTTCCTGTCTGAATTTGTCGCACAGAAAGTTGCAGGCCAAATATGTGTGACATTTCTGCGACTTTAGCTTCTAGAGCATTTTTACAACATTATACATAGGTGCTGAATACATAAAAAGCGACTGTTCAGCGACAGACAAGTCGCATCGGCTGAAAGTAGGCCAGAATGTCAGTCCATGTTGGAGCAGGTTTAGATACAGTCTAAAGCATAGATCTCAAAGTCTGTGCACAGAATTTAGCAAGGGCCTCGCACCTTCTGATGCATCAGGTAGGTGCACAATAGCATAGCCTAACCCTCTGTACTTTGGTCTATATTGATGCGGGACATAGACAGCCAGCTGATGACCAATCCATTAGTGCAATGGATGGCTGGAAGCATTTGTCTTTGCCTTTGCAATACCACAGAAGCAATGCATGGTCAATGTACAGCAATGACACACCTGTGTGAACAGCCAGGAGACCCCCCCCCCCCCATGTTATGTTACATAGTTACATAGTTAGTACGGTCGAAAAAAAGACATATGTCCATCAAGTTCAACCAGGGAATTAAGGGGTAGGGGTGTGGCGCGATATTGGGGAAGGGATGAGATTTTATATTTCTTCATAAGCATTAATCTTATTTTGTCAATTAGGAACATTCAGCACCCACCCGCTATCAAGGCAGCTGCCTATCATGTCATGCCCTACCTGCACAGGTGTGCTGGCTACTCAAATGATCCAATTAAGGAGGCCATTTAGTCAGCAGCAGCAGAAGTCCTGTGCCTGGACGCTCCAACAGGGGCCAGACACAAGCAGAAGCAGAAGCAGCAGAAGCAGCAGCAGCACCACCTTTTGTTTTTTGGCTGCAGCAGCAGCAAGGCCCACAGGGCTGGCTAGCTGGCTAGCCAGTAAGCAGGTAGCAATGAAAGTAGGAATCTTTCTTTTTAACCCTGTAAGGGGGTGGTGCACTGTACCCGAAGATACTGCCATATCGGGTCAATGCATAGGGCGACGGAAGCAAGCTTCGAAATCGGCCCCCGTTCTCAAAAATCCATTTAATATATGGTCCCCAGATAGGGGACGTATCAGATATTAAACTGATAAGAACAGATACTACACTTGATCTTAGCCAAAAGGCCGAGAAGCGATAACCGTGAAAGGGGCGGGCCCAACAAGGTCCCCTTCATGGGCACTATCACTGCTTGCTGTCAGGGAGGCTGCCAGACAATTTTCCATGCACACTCTGGGCTGGGGGGCAGTCAACCACCAGTACACACAGCAGAACCTAAACCCATACCATTATTGCTAAGCAGCAAGACAGGGGCCCATTGCACTCCCACGGGGCCCTTTTTAAATGCAATCCATAACCCGGATTTGCCAGGAACCCTTCTTACTCCTCCTACTTGCATGTGACACTGGGCTTAGGATCTGCATAGGAAACACACACACAAGCACACACCTACCTTTGTTGCCTGCAGATGCCTCCTTGGCTGTCCCCCAAACGGTATCAAACC
>NW_026609520.1:0-30076 GCF_029499605.1 Hyla sarda | reverse complement strand
CCACCCTTCTCCACTTGTATCTGTATGTTCTGCAACTGTACTGGCCCCCCCTCCCCCAAACCAAAACCATGAGGGAAAGGAGCCGAAATCGCACCAATGGAGGTGGTCTGCGTCCGAGGGGCGCCTCTCCGGCTAGGCGCCGAACAACTCATACTTACCTGGCAGGGGAGATACCATGATCACTAAGGTGGTTCTCCCAGGGTGAGGCTCATCCATTGCACTCCGGGTGTGCTGACCCCTGCGATTTCCCCAAATGCGGGAAACTCGACTGCATAATTTGTGGTAGTGGGGGACTGCGTTCGCGCTTTCCCCTGATTTCCTCTGGTCAAAAATAGTGCTCGTCTGTTGTGCCCTGGGTGGCTGCAGAAGTGGTGCGCCTGCTCCATCTTCTTCTCCTCCTCCACATTTTATCAGTCGAGTTTTCCTGCTGTGTTTGGGTGATCTTCAGGGCTGAGCACACCGTGGGGTGCGATGGTTGAGCCTCCGTGCGAGAATCGAGTGTGTGCGGGTGCTTTGCTTTCATTCATCCATGGGCCTGCGTCTCCCCCTTGTGGTCAATCTGCAGTGCCATCCATCCCGGCCGGTCCATTTATTTTCTTGAAGTTGTGTTGTGTTGTGTTGTGTTGTGTTGTGTTGTGTTGTGTGTGTGTGTGTGTGTGTGTGTGTGTGTGTGTGTGTGTGTATGCCTTTCAGCTTGACTTCCTAACCTCCTTTCCTCCGTATGCAGCCCTGAGCCTTCCTCCTTGTAGGCGTGGCAATGTTGAGACTGTGAGCGAGCGGCTGCACCGCACCGCCCATCCATGCAAATATCCAGTTTTGTGTCTGTCTGTGGCGTCTTTGCAGTGTTGTGATGCACGCCGCAAAGTGAATCCGGACCCTTGGGACGCCTTAGTCGCGGGGGGTGGGTCAGGGTCTCCACCCTTCTCCACTTGTATCTGTATGTTCTGCAACTGTACTGGCCCCCCTCCCCCAAACCAAAACCATGAGGGAAAGGAGCCGAAATCGCACCAATGGAGGTGGTCTGCGTCCGAGGGGCGCCTCTCCGGCTAGGCGCCGAACAACTCATACTTACCTGGCAGGGGAGATACCATGATCACTAAGGTGGTTCTCCCAGGGTGAGGCTCATCCATTGCACTCCGGGTGTGCTGACCCCTGCGATTTCCCCAAATGCGGGAAACTCGACTGCATAATTTGTGGTAGTGGGGGACTGCGTTCGCGCTTTCCCCTGATTTCCTCTGGTCAAAAATAGTGCTCGTCTGTTGTGCCCTGGGTGGCTGCAGAAGTGGTGCGCCTGCTCCATCTTCTTCTCCTCCTCCACATTTTATCAGTCGAGTTTTCCTGCTGTGTTTGGGTGATCTTCAGGGCTGAGCACACCGTGGGGTGCGATGGTTGAGCCTCCGTGCGAGAATCGAGTGTGTGCGGGTGCTTTGCTTTCATTCATCCATGGGCCTGCGTCTCCCCCTTGTGGTCAATCTGCAGTGCCATCCATCCCGGCCGGTCCATTTATTTTCTTGAAGTTGTGTTGTGTTGTGTTGTGTTGTGTTGTGTTGTGTTGTGTGTGTGTGTGTGTGTGTGTGTGTGTGTGTGTGTGTGTGTGTATGCCTTTCAGCTTGACTTCCTAACCTCCTTTCCTCCGTATGCAGCCCTGAGCCTTCCTCCTTGTAGGCGTGGCAATGTTGAGACTAAGTGAGCGAGCGGGCTGCACCGCACCGCCCATCCATGCAAATATCCAGTTTTGTGTCTGTCTGTGGCGTCTTTGCAGTGTTGTGATGCACGCCGCAAAGTGAATCCGGACCCTTGGGACGCCTTAGTCGCGGGGGGTGGGTCAGGGTCTCCACCCTTCTCCACTTGTATCTGTATGTTCTGCAACTGTACTGGCCCCCCTCCCCCAAACCAAAACCATGAGGGAAAGGAGCCGAAATCGCACCAATGGAGGTGGTCTGCGTCCGAGGGGCGCCTCTCCGGCTAGGCGCCGAACAACTCATACTTACCTGGCAGGGGAGATACCATGATCACTAAGGTGGTTCTCCCAGGGTGAGGCTCATCCATTGCACTCCGGGTGTGCTGACCCCTGCGATTTCCCCAAATGCGGGAAACTCGACTGCATAATTTGTGGTAGTGGGGGACTGCGTTCGCGCTTTCCCCTGATTTCCTCTGGTCAAAAATAGTGCTCGTCTGTTGTGCCCTGGGTGGCTGCAGAAGTGGTGCGCCTGCTCCATCTTCTTCTCCTCCTCCACATTTTATCAGTCGAGTTTTCCTGCTGTGTTTGGGTGATCTTCAGGGCTGAGCACACCGTGGGGTGCGATGGTTGAGCCTCCGTGCGAGAATCGAGTGTGTGCGGGTGCTTTGCTTTCATTCATCCATGGGCCTGCGTCTCCCCCTTGTGGTCAATCTGCAGTGCCATCCATCCCGGCCGGTCCATTTATTTTCTTGAAGTTGTGTTGTGTTGTGTTGTGTTGTGTTGTGTTGTGTTGTGTGTGTGTGTGTGTGTGTGTGTGTGTGTGTGTGTGTGTGTATGCCTTTCAGCTTGACTTCCTAACCTCCTTTCCTCCGTATGCAGCCCTGAGCCTTCCTCCTTGTAGGCGTGGCAATGTTGAGACTGTGAGCGAGCGGCTGCACCGCACCGCCCATCCATGCAAATATCCAGTTTTGTGTCTGTCTGTGGCGTCTTTGCAGTGTTGTGATGCACGCCGCAAAGTGAATCCGGACCCTTGGGACGCCTTAGTCGCGGGGGGTGGGTCAGGGTCTCCACCCTTCTCCACTTGTATCTGTATGTTCTGCAACTGTACTGGCCCCCCTCCCCCAAACCAAAACCATGAGGGAAAGGAGCCGAAATCGCACCAATGGAGGTGGTCTGCGTCCGAGGGGCGCCTCTCCGGCTAGGCGCCGAACAACTCATACTTACCTGGCAGGGGAGATACCATGATCACTAAGGTGGTTCTCCCAGGGTGAGGCTCATCCATTGCACTCCGGGTGTGCTGACCCCTGCGATTTCCCCAAATGCGGGAAACTCGACTGCATAATTTGTGGTAGTGGGGGACTGCGTTCGCGCTTTCCCCTGATTTCCTCTGGTCAAAAATAGTGCTCGTCTGTTGTGCCCTGGGTGGCTGCAGAAGTGGTGCGCCTGCTCCATCTTCTTCTCCTCCTCCACATTTTATCAGTCGAGTTTTCCTGCTGTGTTTGGGTGATCTTCAGGGCTGAGCACACCGTGGGGTGCGATGGTTGAGCCTCCGTGCGAGAATCGAGTGTGTGCGGGTGCTTTGCTTTCATTCATCCATGGGCCTGCGTCTCCCCCTTGTGGTCAATCTGCAGTGCCATCCATCCCGGCCGGTCCATTTATTTTCTTGAAGTTGTGTTGTGTTGTGTTGTGTTGTGTTGTGTTGTGTGTGTGTGTGTGTGTGTGTGTGTGTGTGTGTGTGTGTGTGTGTGTATGCCTTTCAGCTTGACTTCCTAACCTCCTTTCCTCCGTATGCAGCCCTGAGCCTTCCTCCTTGTAGGCGTGGCAATGTTGAGACTGTGAGCGAGCGGCTGCACCGCACCGCCCATCCATGCAAATATCCAGTTTTGTGTCTGTCTGTGGCGTCTTTGCAGTGTTGTGATGCACGCCGCAAAGTGAATCCGGACCCTTGGGACGCCTTAGTCGCGGGGGGTGGGTCAGGGTCTCCACCCTTCTCCACTTGTATCTGTATGTTCTGCAACTGTACTGGCCCCCCTCCCCCAAACCAAAACCATGAGGGAAAGGAGCCGAAATCGCACCAATGGAGGTGGTCTGCGTCCGAGGGGCGCCTCTCCGGCTAGGCGCCGAACAACTCATACTTACCTGGCAGGGGAGATACCATGATCACTAAGGTGGTTCTCCCAGGGTGAGGCTGGTGGTTCTCCCAGGGTGAGGCTCATCCATTGCACTCCGGGTGTGCTGACCCCTGCGATTTCCCCAAATGCGGGAAACTCGACTGCATAATTTGTGGTAGTGGGGGACTGCGTTCGCGCTTTCCCCTGATTTCCTCTGGTCAAAAATAGTGCTCGTCTGTTGTGCCCTGGGTGGCTGCAGAAGTGGTGCGCCTGCTCCATCTTCTTCTCCTCCTCCACATTTTATCAGTCGAGTTTTCCTGCTGTGTTTGGGTGATCTTCAGGGCTGAGCACACCGTGGGGTGCGATGGTTGAGCCTCCGTGCGAGAATCGAGTGTGTGCGGGTGCTTTGCTTTCATTCATCCATGGGCCTGCGTCTCCCCCTTGTGGTCAATCTGCAGTGCCATCCATCCCGGCCGGTCCATTTATTTTCTTGAAGTTGTGTTGTGTTGTGTTGTGTTGTGTTGTGTTGTGTTGTGTGTGTGTGTGTGTGTGTGTGTGTGTGTGTGTGTGTGTATGCCTTTCAGCTTGACTTCCTAACCTCCTTTCCTCCGTATGCAGCCCTGAGCCTTCCTCCTTGTAGGCGTGGCAATGTTGAGACTGTGAGCGAGCGGCTGCACCGCACCGCCCATCCATGCAAATATCCAGTTTTGTGTCTGTCTGTGGCGTCTTTGCAGTGTTGTGATGCACGCCGCAAAGTGAATCCGGACCCTTGGGACGCCTTAGTCGCGGGGGGTGGGTCAGGGTCTCCACCCTTCTCCACTTGTATCTGTATGTTCTGCAACTGTACTGGCCCCCCTCCCCCAAACCAAAACCATGAGGGAAAGGAGCCGAAATCGCACCAATGGAGGTGGTCTGCGTCCGAGGGGCGCCTCTCCGGCTAGGCGCCGAACAACTCATACTTACCTGGCAGGGGAGATACCATGATCACTAAGGTGGTTCTCCCAGGGTGAGGCTCATCCATTGCACTCCGGGTGTGCTGACCCCTGCGATTTCCCCAAATGCGGGAAACTCGACTGCATAATTTGTGGTAGTGGGGGACTGCGTTCGCGCTTTCCCCTGATTTCCTCTGGTCAAAAATAGTGCTCGTCTGTTGTGCCCTGGGTGGCTGCAGAAGTGGTGCGCCTGCTCCATCTTCTTCTCCTCCTCCACATTTTATCAGTCGAGTTTTCCTGCTGTGTTTGGGTGATCTTCAGGGCTGAGCACACCGTGGGGTGCGATGGTTGAGCCTCCGTGCGAGAATCGAGTGTGTGCGGGTGCTTTGCTTTCATTCATCCATGGGCCTGCGTCTCCCCCTTGTGGTCAATCTGCAGTGCCATCCATCCCGGCCGGTCCATTTATTTTCTTGAAGTTGTGTTGTGTTGTGTTGTGTTGTGTTGTGTTGTGTGTGTGTGTGTGTGTGTGTGTGTGTGTGTGTGTGTGTGTATGCCTTTCAGCTTGACTTCCTAACCTCCTTTCCTCCGTATGCAGCCCTGAGCCTTCCTCCTTGTAGGCGTGGCAATGTTGAGACTGTGAGCGAGCGGCTGCACCGCACCGCCCATCCATGCAAATATCCAGTTTTGTGTCTGTCTGTGGCGTCTTTGCAGTGTTGTGATGCACGCCGCAAAGTGAATCCGGACCCTTGGGACGCCTTAGTCGCGGGGGGTGGGTCAGGGTCTCCACCCTTCTCCACTTGTATCTGTATGTTCTGCAACTGTACTGGCCCCCCTCCCCCAAACCAAAACCATGAGGGAAAGGAGCCGAAATCGCACCAATGGAGGTGGTCTGCGTCCGAGGGGCGCCTCTCCGGCTAGGCGCCGAACAACTCATACTTACCTGGCAGGGGAGATACCATGATCACTAAGGTGGTTCTCCCAGGGTGAGGCTCATCCATTGCACTCCGGGTGTGCTGACCCCTGCGATTTCCCCAAATGCGGGAAACTCGACTGCATAATTTGTGGTAGTGGGGGACTGCGTTCGCGCTTTCCCCTGATTTCCTCTGGTCAAAAATAGTGCTCGTCTGTTGTGCCCTGGGTGGCTGCAGAAGTGGTGCGCCTGCTCCATCTTCTTCTCCTCCTCCACATTTTATCAGTCGAGTTTTCCTGCTGTGTTTGGGTGATCTTCAGGGCTGAGCACACCGTGGGGTGCGATGGTTGAGCCTCCGTGCGAGAATCGAGTGTGTGCGGGTGCTTTGCTTTCATTCATCCATGGGCCTGCGTCTCCCCCTTGTGGTCAATCTGCAGTGCCATCCATCCCGGCCGGTCCATTTATTTTCTTGAAGTTGTGTTGTGTTGTGTTGTGTTGTGTTGTGTTGTGTTGTGTGTGTGTGTGTGTGTGTGTGTGTGTGTGTGTGTGTGTATGCCTTTCAGCTTGACTTCCTAACCTCCTTTCCTCCGTATGCAGCCCTGAGCCTTCCTCCTTGTAGGCGTGGCAATGTTGAGACTGTGAGCGAGCGGCTGCACCGCACCGCCCATCCATGCAAATATCCAGTTTTGTGTCTGTCTGTGGCGTCTTTGCAGTGTTGTGATGCACGCCGCAAAGTGAATCCGGACCCTTGGGACGCCTTAGTCGCGGGGGGTGGGTCAGGGTCTCCACCCTTCTCCACTTGTATCTGTATGTTCTGCAACTGTACTGGCCCCCCTCCCCCAAACCAAAACCATGAGGGAAAGGAGCCGAAATCGCACCAATGGAGGTGGTCTGCGTCCGAGGGGCGCCTCTCCGGCTAGGCGCCGAACAACTCATACTTACCTGGCAGGGGAGATACCATGATCACTAAGGTGGTTCTCCCAGGGTGAGGCTCATCCATTGCACTCCGGGTGTGCTGACCCCTGCGATTTCCCCAAATGCGGGAAACTCGACTGCATAATTTGTGGTAGTGGGGGACTGCGTTCGCGCTTTCCCCTGATTTCCTCTGGTCAAAAATAGTGCTCGTCTGTTGTGCCCTGGGTGGCTGCAGAAGTGGTGCGCCTGCTCCATCTTCTTCTCCTCCTCCACATTTTATCAGTCGAGTTTTCCTGCTGTGTTTGGGTGATCTTCAGGGCTGAGCACACCGTGGGGTGCGATGGTTGAGCCTCCGTGCGAGAATCGAGTGTGTGCGGGTGCTTTGCTTTCATTCATCCATGGGCCTGCGTCTCCCCCTTGTGGTCAATCTGCAGTGCCATCCATCCCGGCCGGTCCATTTATTTTCTTGAAGTTGTGTTGTGTTGTGTTGTGTTGTGTTGTGTTGTGTTGTGTGTGTGTGTGTGTGTGTGTGTGTGTGTGTGTGTGTGTGTATGCCTTTCAGCTTGACTTCCTAACCTCCTTTCCTCCGTATGCAGCCCTGAGCCTTCCTCCTTGTAGGCGTGGCAATGTTGAGACTGTGAGCGAGCGGCTGCACCGCACCGCCCATCCATGCAAATATCCAGTTTTGTGTCTGTCTGTGGCGTCTTTGCAGTGTTGTGATGCACGCCGCAAAGTGAATCCGGACCCTTGGGACGCCTTAGTCGCGGGGGGTGGGTCAGGGTCTCCACCCTTCTCCACTTGTATCTGTATGTTCTGCAACTGTACTGGCCCCCCTCCCCCAAACCAAAACCATGAGGGAAAGGAGCCGAAATCGCACCAATGGAGGTGGTCTGCGTCCGAGGGGCGCCTCTCCGGCTAGGCGCCGAACAACTCATACTTACCTGGCAGGGGAGATACCATGATCACTAAGGTGGTTCTCCCAGGGTGAGGCTCATCCATTGCACTCCGGGTGTGCTGACCCCTGCGATTTCCCCAAATGCGGGAAACTCGACTGCATAATTTGTGGTAGTGGGGGACTGCGTTCGCGCTTTCCCCTGATTTCCTCTGGTCAAAAATAGTGCTCGTCTGTTGTGCCCTGGGTGGCTGCAGAAGTGGTGCGCCTGCTCCATCTTCTTCTCCTCCTCCACATTTTATCAGTCGAGTTTTCCTGCTGTGTTTGGGTGATCTTCAGGGCTGAGCACACCGTGGGGTGCGATGGTTGAGCCTCCGTGCGAGAATCGAGTGTGTGCGGGTGCTTTGCTTTCATTCATCCATGGGCCTGCGTCTCCCCCTTGTGGTCAATCTGCAGTGCCATCCATCCCGGCCGGTCCATTTATTTTCTTGAAGTTGTGTTGTGTTGTGTTGTGTTGTGTGTGTGTGTGTGTGTGTGTGTGTGTGTGTGTGTGTGTGTATGCCTTTCAGCTTGACTTCCTAACCTCCTTTCCTCCGTATGCAGCCCTGAGCCTTCCTCCTTGTAGGCGTGGCAATGTTGAGACTGTGAGCGAGCGGCTGCACCGCACCGCCCATCCATGCAAATATCCAGTTTTGTGTCTGTCTGTGGCGTCTTTGCAGTGTTGTGATGCACGCCGCAAAGTGAATCCGGACCCTTGGGACGCCTTAGTCGCGGGGGGTGGGTCAGGGTCTCCACCCTTCTCCACTTGTATCTGTATGTTCTGCAACTGTACTGGCCCCCCTCCCCCAAACCAAAACCATGAGGGAAAGGAGCCGAAATCGCACCAATGGAGGTGGTCTGCGTCCGAGGGGCGCCTCTCCGGCTAGGCGCCGAACAACTCATACTTACCTGGCAGGGGAGATACCATGATCACTAAGGTGGTTCTCCCAGGGTGAGGCTCATCCATTGCACTCCGGGTGTGCTGACCCCTGCGATTTCCCCAAATGCGGGAAACTCGACTGCATAATTTGTGGTAGTGGGGGACTGCGTTCGCGCTTTCCCCTGATTTCCTCTGGTCAAAAATAGTGCTCGTCTGTTGTGCCCTGGGTGGCTGCAGAAGTGGTGCGCCTGCTCCATCTTCTTCTCCTCCTCCACATTTTATCAGTCGAGTTTTCCTGCTGTGTTTGGGTGATCTTCAGGGCTGAGCACACCGTGGGGTGCGATGGTTGAGCCTCCGTGCGAGAATCGAGTGTGTGCGGGTGCTTTGCTTTCATTCATCCATGGGCCTGCGTCTCCCCCTTGTGGTCAATCTGCAGTGCCATCCATCCCGGCCGGTCCATTTATTTTCTTGAAGTTGTGTTGTGTTGTGTTGTGTTGTGTTGTGTTGTGTTGTGTGTGTGTGTGTGTGTGTGTGTGTGTGTGTGTGTGTGTATGCCTTTCAGCTTGACTTCCTAACCTCCTTTCCTCCGTATGCAGCCCTGAGCCTTCCTCCTTGTAGGCGTGGCAATGTTGAGACTGTGAGCGAGCGGCTGCACCGCACCGCCCATCCATGCAAATATCCAGTTTTGTGTCTGTCTGTGGCGTCTTTGCAGTGTTGTGATGCACGCCGCAAAGTGAATCCGGACCCTTGGGACGCCTTAGTCGCGGGGGGTGGGTCAGGGTCTCCACCCTTCTCCACTTGTATCTGTATGTTCTGCAACTGTACTGGCCCCCCTCCCCCAAACCAAAACCATGAGGGAAAGGAGCCGAAATCGCACCAATGGAGGTGGTCTGCGTCCGAGGGGCGCCTCTCCGGCTAGGCGCCGAACAACTCATACTTACCTGGCAGGGGAGATACCATGATCACTAAGGTGGTTCTCCCAGGGTGAGGCTCATCCATTGCACTCCGGGTGTGCTGACACCCTGCGATTTCCCCAAATGCGGGAAACTCGACTGCATAATTTGTGGTAGTGGGGGACTGCGTTCGCGCTTTCCCCTGATTTCCTCTGGTCAAAAATAGTGCTCGTCTGTTGTGCCCTGGGTGGCTGCAGAAGTGGTGCGCCTGCTCCATCTTCTTCTCCTCCTCCACATTTTATCAGTCGAGTTTTCCTGCTGTGTTTGGGTGATCTTCAGGGCTGAGCACACCGTGGGGTGCGATGGTTGAGCCTCCGTGCGAGAATCGAGTGTGTGCGGGTGCTTTGCTTTCATTCATCCATGGGCCTGCGTCTCCCCCTTGTGGTCAATCTGCAGTGCCATCCATCCCGGCCGGTCCATTTATTTTCTTGAAGTTGTGTTGTGTTGTGTTGTGTTGTGTTGTGTTGTGTTGTGTGTGTGTGTGTGTGTGTGTGTGTGTGTGTGTGTGTGTATGCCTTTCAGCTTGACTTCCTAACCTCCTTTCCTCCGTATGCAGCCCTGAGCCTTCCTCCTTGTAGGCGTGGCAATGTTGAGACTGTGAGCGAGCGGCTGCACCGCACCGCCCATCCATGCAAATATCCAGTTTTGTGTCTGTCTGTGGCGTCTTTGCAGTGTTGTGATGCACGCCGCAAAGTGAATCCGGACCCTTGGGACGCCTTAGTCGCGGGGGGTGGGTCAGGGTCTCCACCCTTCTCCACTTGTATCTGTATGTTCTGCAACTGTACTGGCCCCCCTCCCCCAAACCAAAACCATGAGGGAAAGGAGCCGAAATCGCACCAATGGAGGTGGTCTGCGTCCGAGGGGCGCCTCTCCGGCTAGGCGCCGAACAACTCATACTTACCTGGCAGGGGAGATACCATGATCACTAAGGTGGTTCTCCCAGGGTGAGGCTCATCCATTGCACTCCGGGTGTGCTGACCCCTGCGATTTCCCCAAATGCGGGAAACTCGACTGCATAATTTGTGGTAGTGGGGGACTGCGTTCGCGCTTTCCCCTGATTTCCTCTGGTCAAAAATAGTGCTCGTCTGTTGTGCCCTGGGTGGCTGCAGAAGTGGTGCGCCTGCTCCATCTTCTTCTCCTCCTCCACATTTTATCAGTCGAGTTTTCCTGCTGTGTTTGGGTGATCTTCAGGGCTGAGCACACCGTGGGGTGCGATGGTTGAGCCTCCGTGCGAGAATCGAGTGTGTGCGGGTGCTTTGCTTTCATTCATCCATGGGCCTGCGTCTCCCCCTTGTGGTCAATCTGCAGTGCCATCCATCCCGGCCGGTCCATTTATTTTCTTGAAGTTGTGTTGTGTTGTGTTGTGTTGTGTTGTGTTGTGTGTGTGTGTGTGTGTGTGTGTGTGTGTGTGTGTGTGTGTGTGTATGCCTTTCAGCTTGACTTCCTAACCTCCTTTCCTCCGTACAGCCCTGAGCCTTCCTCCTTGTAGGCGTGGCAATGTTGAGACTGTGAGCGAGCGGCTGCACCGCACCGCCCATCCATGCAAATATCCAGTTTTGTGTCTGTCTGTGGCGTCTTTGCAGTGTTGTGATGCACGCCGCAAAGTGAATCCGGACCCTTGGGACGCCTTAGTCGCGGGGGGTGGGTCAGGGTCTCCACCCTTCTCCACTTGTATCTGTATGTTCTGCAACTGTACTGGCCCCCCTCCCCCAAACCAAAACCATGAGGGAAAGGAGCCGAAATCGCACCAATGGAGGTGGTCTGCGTCCGAGGGGCGCCTCTCCGGCTAGGCGCCGAACAACTCATACTTACCTGGCAGGGGAGATACCATGATCACTAAGGTGGTTCTCCCAGGGTGAGGCTCATCCATTGCACTCCGGGTGTGCTGACCCCTGCGATTTCCCCAAATGCGGGAAACTCGACTGCATAATTTGTGGTAGTGGGGGACTGCGTTCGCGCTTTCCCCTGATTTCCTCTGGTCAAAAATAGTGCTCGTCTGTTGTGCCCTGGGTGGCTGCAGAAGTGGTGCGCCTGCTCCATCTTCTTCTCCTCCTCCACATTTTATCAGTCGAGTTTTCCTGCTGTGTTTGGGTGATCTTCAGGGCTGAGCACACCGTGGGGTGCGATGGTTGAGCCTCCGTGCGAGAATCGAGTGTGTGCGGGTGCTTTGCTTTCATTCATCCATGGGCCTGCGTCTCCCCCTTGTGGTCAATCTGCAGTGCCATCCATCCCGGCCGGTCCATTTATTTTCTTGAAGTTGTGTTGTGTTGTGTTGTGTTGTGTTGTGTTGTGTGTGTGTGTGTGTGTGTGTGTGTGTGTGTGTGTGTGTGTGTGTATGCCTTTCAGCTTGACTTCCTAACCTCCTTTCCTCCGTATGCAGCCCTGAGCCTTCCTCCTTGTAGGCGTGGCAATGTTGAGACTGTGAGCGAGCGGCTGCACCGCACCGCCCATCCATGCAAATATCCAGTTTTGTGTCTGTCTGTGGCGTCTTTGCAGTGTTGTGATGCACGCCGCAAAGTGAATCCGGACCCTTGGGACGCCTTAGTCGCGGGGGGTGGGTCAGGGTCTCCACCCTTCTCCACTTGTATCTGTATGTTCTGCAACTGTACTGGCCCCCCTCCCCCAAACCAAAACCATGAGGGAAAGGAGCCGAAATCGCACCAATGGAGGTGGTCTGCGTCCGAGGGGCGCCTCTCCGGCTAGGCGCCGAACAACTCATACTTACCTGGCAGGGGAGATACCATGATCACTAAGGTGGTTCTCCCAGGGTGAGGCTCATCCATTGCACTCCGGGTGTGCTGACCCCTGCGATTTCCCCAAATGCGGGAAACTCGACTGCATAATTTGTGGTAGTGGGGGACTGCGTTCGCGCTTTCCCCTGATTTCCTCTGGTCAAAAATAGTGCTCGTCTGTTGTGCCCTGGGTGGCTGCAGAAGTGGTGCGCCTGCTCCATCTTCTTCTCCTCCTCCACATTTTATCAGTCGAGTTTTCCTGCTGTGTTTGGGTGATCTTCAGGGCTGAGCACACCGTGGGGTGCGATGGTTGAGCCTCCGTGCGAGAATCGAGTGTGTGCGGGTGCTTTGCTTTCATTCATCCATGGGCCTGCGTCTCCCCCTTGTGGTCAATCTGCAGTGCCATCCATCCCGGCCGGTCCATTTATTTTCTTGAAGTTGTGTTGTGTTGTGTTGTGTTGTGTTGTGTTGTGTTGTGTGTGTGTGTGTGTGTGTGTGTGTGTGTGTGTGTGTGTGTGTATGCCTTTCAGCTTGACTTCCTAACCTCCTTTCCTCCGTATGCAGCCCTGAGCCTTCCTCCTTGTAGGCGTGGCAATGTTGAGACTGTGAGCGAGCGGCTGCACCGCACCGCCCATCCATGCAAATATCCAGTTTTGTGTCTGTCTGTGGCGTCTTTGCAGTGTTGTGATGCACGCCGCAAAGTGAATCCGGACCCTTGGGACGCCTTAGTCGCGGGGGGTGGGTCAGGGTCTCCACCCTTCTCCACTTGTATCTGTATGTTCTGCAACTGTACTGGCCCCCCTCCCCCAAACCAAAACCATGAGGGAAAGGAGCCGAAATCGCACCAATGGAGGTGGTCTGCGTCCGAGGGGCGCCTCTCCGGCTAGGCGCCGAACAACTCATACTTACCTGGCAGGGGAGATACCATGATCACTAAGGTGGTTCTCCCAGGGTGAGGCTCATCCATTGCACTCCGGGTGTGCTGACCCCTGCGATTTCCCCAAATGCGGGAAACTCGACTGCATAATTTGTGGTAGTGGGGGACTGCGTTCGCGCTTTCCCCTGATTTCCTCTGGTCAAAAATAGTGCTCGTCTGTTGTGCCCTGGGTGGCTGCAGAAGTGGTGCGCCTGCTCCATCTTCTTCTCCTCCTCCACATTTTATCAGTCGAGTTTTCCTGCTGTGTTTGGGTGATCTTCAGGGCTGAGCACACCGTGGGGTGCGATGGTTGAGCCTCCGTGCGAGAATCGAGTGTGTGCGGGTGCTTTGCTTTCATTCATCCATGGGCCTGCGTCTCCCCCTTGTGGTCAATCTGCAGTGCCATCCATCCCGGCCGGTCCATTTATTTTCTTGAAGTTGTGTTGTGTTGTGTTGTGTTGTGTTGTGTTGTGTTGTGTGTGTGTGTGTGTGTGTGTGTGTGTGTGTGTGTGTGTGTATGCCTTTCAGCTTGACTTCCTAACCTCCTTTCCTCCGTATGCAGCCCTGAGCCTTCCTCCTTGTAGGCGTGGCAATGTTGAGACTGTGAGCGAGCGGCTGCACCGCACCGCCCATCCATGCAAATATCCAGTTTTGTGTCTGTCTGTGGCGTCTTTGCAGTGTTGTGATGCACGCCGCAAAGTGAATCCGGACCCTTGGGACGCCTTAGTCGCGGGGGGTGGGTCAGGGTCTCCACCCTTCTCCACTTGTATCTGTATGTTCTGCAACTGTACTGGCCCCCCTCCCCCAAACCAAAACCATGAGGGAAAGGAGCCGAAATCGCACCAATGGAGGTGGTCTGCGTCCGAGGGGCGCCTCTCCGGCTAGGCGCCGAACAACTCATACTTACCTGGCAGGGGAGATACCATGATCACTAAGGTGGTTCTCCCAGGGTGAGGCTCATCCATTGCACTCCGGGTGTGCTGACCCCTGCGATTTCCCCAAATGCGGGAAACTCGACTGCATAATTTGTGGTAGTGGGGGACTGCGTTCGCGCTTTCCCCTGATTTCCTCTGGTCAAAAATAGTGCTCGTCTGTTGTGCCCTGGGTGGCTGCAGAAGTGGTGCGCCTGCTCCATCTTCTTCTCCTCCTCCACATTTTATCAGTCGAGTTTTCCTGCTGTGTTTGGGTGATCTTCAGGGCTGAGCACACCGTGGGGTGCGATGGTTGAGCCTCCGTGCGAGAATCGAGTGTGTGCGGGTGCTTTGCTTTCATTCATCCATGGGCCTGCGTCTCCCCCTTGTGGTCAATCTGCAGTGCCATCCATCCCGGCCGGTCCATTTATTTTCTTGAAGTTGTGTTGTGTTGTGTTGTGTTGTGTTGTGTTGTGTTGTGTGTGTGTGTGTGTGTGTGTGTGTGTGTGTGTGTGTGTGTGTATGCCTTTCAGCTTGACTTCCTAACCTCCTTTCCTCCGTATGCAGCCCTGAGCCTTCCTCCTTGTAGGCGTGGCAATGTTGAGACTGTGAGCGAGCGGCTGCACCGCACCGCCCATCCATGCAAATATCCAGTTTTGTGTCTGTCTGTGGCGTCTTTGCAGTGTTGTGATGCACGCCGCAAAGTGAATCCGGACCCTTGGGACGCCTTAGTCGCGGGGGGTGGGTCAGGGTCTCCACCCTTCTCCACTTGTATCTGTATGTTCTGCAACTGTACTGGCCCCCCTCCCCCAAACCAAAACCATGAGGGAAAGGAGCCGAAATCGCACCAATGGAGGTGGTCTGCGTCCGAGGGGCGCCTCTCCGGCTAGGCGCCGAACAACTCATACTTACCTGGCAGGGGAGATACCATGATCACTAAGGTGGTTCTCCCAGGGTGAGGCTCATCCATTGCACTCCGGGTGTGCTGACCCCTGCGATTTCCCCAAATGCGGGAAACTCGACTGCATAATTTGTGGTAGTGGGGGACTGCGTTCGCGCTTTCCCCTGATTTCCTCTGGTCAAAAATAGTGCTCGTCTGTTGTGCCCTGGGTGGCTGCAGAAGTGGTGCGCCTGCTCCATCTTCTTCTCCTCCTCCACATTTTATCAGTCGAGTTTTCCTGCTGTGTTTGGGTGATCTTCAGGGCTGAGCACACCGTGGGGTGCGATGGTTGAGCCTCCGTGCGAGAATCGAGTGTGTGCGGGTGCTTTGCTTTCATTCATCCATGGGCCTGCGTCTCCCCCTTGTGGTCAATCTGCAGTGCCATCCATCCCGGCCGGTCCATTTATTTTCTTGAAGTTGTGTTGTGTTGTGTTGTGTTGTGTTGTGTTGTGTTGTGTGTGTGTGTGTGTGTGTGTGTGTGTGTGTGTGTGTGTGTATGCCTTTCAGCTTGACTTCCTAACCTCCTTTCCTCCGTATGCAGCCCTGAGCCTTCCTCCTTGTAGGCGTGGCAATGTTGAGACTGTGAGCGAGCGGCTGCACCGCACCGCCCATCCATGCAAATATCCAGTTTTGTGTCTGTCTGTGGCGTCTTTGCAGTGTTGTGATGCACGCCGCAAAGTGAATCCGGACCCTTGGGACGCCTTAGTCGCGGGGGGTGGGTCAGGGTCTCCACCCTTCTCCACTTGTATCTGTATGTTCTGCAACTGTACTGGCCCCCCTCCCCCAAACCAAAACCATGAGGGAAAGGAGCCGAAATCGCACCAATGGAGGTGGTCTGCGTCCGAGGGGCGCCTCTCCGGCTAGGCGCCGAACAACTCATACTTACCTGGCAGGGGAGATACCATGATCACTAAGGTGGTTCTCCCAGGGTGAGGCTCATCCATTGCACTCCGGGTGTGCTGACCCCTGCGATTTCCCCAAATGCGGGAAACTCGACTGCATAATTTGTGGTAGTGGGGGACTGCGTTCGCGCTTTCCCCTGATTTCCTCTGGTCAAAAATAGTGCTCGTCTGTTGTGCCCTGGGTGGCTGCAGAAGTGGTGCGCCTGCTCCATCTTCTTCTCCTCCTCCACATTTTATCAGTCGAGTTTTCCTGCTGTGTTTGGGTGATCTTCAGGGCTGAGCACACCGTGGGGTGCGATGGTTGAGCCTCCGTGCGAGAATCGAGTGTGTGCGGGTGCTTTGCTTTCATTCATCCATGGGCCTGCGTCTCCCCCTTGTGGTCAATCTGCAGTGCCATCCATCCCGGCCGGTCCATTTATTTTCTTGAAGTTGTGTTGTGTTGTGTTGTGTTGTGTTGTGTTGTGTTGTGTGTGTGTGTGTGTGTGTGTGTGTGTGTGTGTGTGTGTGTATGCCTTTCAGCTTGACTTCCTAACCTCCTTTCCTCCGTATGCAGCCCTGAGCCTTCCTCCTTGTAGGCGTGGCAATGTTGAGACTGTGAGCGAGCGGCTGCACCGCACCGCCCATCCATGCAAATATCCAGTTTTGTGTCTGTCTGTGGCGTCTTTGCAGTGTTGTGATGCACGCCGCAAAGTGAATCCGGACCCTTGGGACGCCTTAGTCGCGGGGGGTGGGTCAGGGTCTCCACCCTTCTCCACTTGTATCTGTATGTTCTGCAACTGTACTGGCCCCCCTCCCCCAAACCAAAACCATGAGGGAAAGGAGCCGAAATCGCACCAATGGAGGTGGTCTGCGTCCGAGGGGCGCCTCTCCGGCTAGGCGCCGAACAACTCATACTTACCTGGCAGGGGAGATACCATGATCACTAAGGTGGTTCTCCCAGGGTGAGGCTCATCCATTGCACTCCGGGTGTGCTGACCCCTGCGATTTCCCCAAATGCGGGAAACTCGACTGCATAATTTGTGGTAGTGGGGGACTGCGTTCGCGCTTTCCCCTGATTTCCTCTGGTCAAAAATAGTGCTCGTCTGTTGTGCCCTGGGTGGCTGCAGAAGTGGTGCGCCTGCTCCATCTTCTTCTCCTCCTCCACATTTTATCAGTCGAGTTTTCCTGCTGTGTTTGGGTGATCTTCAGGGCTGAGCACACCGTGGGGTGCGATGGTTGAGCCTCCGTGCGAGAATCGAGTGTGTGCGGGTGCTTTGCTTTCATTCATCCATGGGCCTGCGTCTCCCCCTTGTGGTCAATCTGCAGTGCCATCCATCCCGGCCGGTCCATTATTTTCTTGAAGTTGTGTTGTGTTGTGTTGTGTTGTGTTGTGTTGTGTTGTGTGTGTGTGTGTGTGTGTGTGTGTGTGTGTGTGTGTGTGTATGCCTTTCAGCTTGACTTCCTAACCTCCTTTCCTCCGTATGCAGCCCTGAGCCTTCCTCCTTGTAGGCGTGGCAATGTTGAGACTGTGAGCGAGCGGCTGCACACCGCACCGCCCATCCATGCAAATATCCAGTTTTGTGTCTGTCTGTGGCGTCTTTGCAGTGTTGTGATGCACGCCGCAAAGTGAATCCGGACCCTTGGGACGCCTTAGTCGCGGGGGGTGGGTCAGGGTCTCCACCCTTCTCCACTTGTATCTGTATGTTCTGCAACTGTACTGGCCCCCCTCCCCCAAACCAAAACCATGAGGGAAAGGAGCCGAAATCGCACCAATGGAGGTGGTCTGCGTCCGAGGGGCGCCTCTCCGGCTAGGCGCCGAACAACTCATACTTACCTGGCAGGGGAGATACCATGATCACTAAGGTGGTTCTCCCAGGGTGAGGCTCATCCATTGCACTCCGGGTGTGCTGACCCCTGCGATTTCCCCAAATGCGGGAAACTCGACTGCATAATTTGTGGTAGTGGGGGACTGCGTTCGCGCTTTCCCCTGATTTCCTCTGGTCAAAAATAGTGCTCGTCTGTTGTGCCCTGGGTGGCTGCAGAAGTGGTGCGCCTGCTCCATCTTCTTCTCCTCCTCCACATTTTATCAGTCGAGTTTTCCTGCTGTGTTTGGGTGATCTTCAGGGCTGAGCACACCGTGGGGTGCGATGGTTGAGCCTCCGTGCGAGAATCGAGTGTGTGCGGGTGCTTTGCTTTCATTCATCCATGGGCCTGCGTCTCCCCCTTGTGGTCAATCTGCAGTGCCATCCATCCCGGCCGGTCCATTTATTTTCTTGAAGTTGTGTTGTGTTGTGTTGTGTTGTGTTGTGTTGTGTTGTGTGTGTGTGTGTGTGTGTGTGTGTGTGTGTGTGTGTGTATGCCTTTCAGCTTGACTTCCTAACCTCCTTTCCTCCGTATGCAGCCCTGAGCCTTCCTCCTTGTAGGCGTGGCAATGTTGAGACTGTGAGCGAGCGGCTGCACCGCACCGCCCATCCATGCAAATATCCAGTTTTGTGTCTGTCTGTGGCGTCTTTGCAGTGTTGTGATGCACGCCGCAAAGTGAATCCGGACCCTTGGGACGCCTTAGTCGCGGGGGGTGGGTCAGGGTCTCCACCCTTCTCCACTTGTATCTGTATGTTCTGCAACTGTACTGGCCCCCCTCCCCCAAACCAAAACCATGAGGGAAAGGAGCCGAAATCGCACCAATGGAGGTGGTCTGCGTCCGAGGGGCGCCTCTCCGGCTAGGCGCCGAACAACTCATACTTACCTGGCAGGGGAGATACCATGATCACTAAGGTGGTTCTCCCAGGGTGAGGCTCATCCATTGCACTCCGGGTGTGCTGACCCCTGCGATTTCCCCAAATGCGGGAAACTCGACTGCATAATTTGTGGTAGTGGGGGACTGCGTTCGCGCTTTCCCCTGATTTCCTCTGGTCAAAAATAGTGCTCGTCTGTTGTGCCCTGGGTGGCTGCAGAAGTGGTGCGCCTGCTCCATCTTCTTCTCCTCCTCCACATTTTATCAGTCGAGTTTTCCTGCTGTGTTTGGGTGATCTTCAGGGCTGAGCACACCGTGGGGTGCGATGGTTGAGCCTCCGTGCGAGAATCGAGTGTGTGCGGGTGCTTTGCTTTCATTCATCCATGGGCCTGCGTCTCCCCCTTGTGGTCAATCTGCAGTGCCATCCATCCCGGCCGGTCCATTTATTTTCTTGAAGTTGTGTTGTGTTGTGTTGTGTTGTGTTGTGTGTTGTGTGTGTGTGTGTGTGTGTGTGTGTGTGTGTGTGTGTGTGTATGCCTTTCAGCTTGACTTCCTAACCTCCTTTCCTCCGTATGCAGCCCTGAGCCTTCCTCCTTGTAGGCGTGGCAATGTTGAGACTGTGAGCGAGCGGCTGCACCGCACCGCCCATCCATGCAAATATCCAGTTTTGTGTCTGTCTGTGGCGTCTTTGCAGTGTTGTGATGCACGCCGCAAAGTGAATCCGGACCCTTGGGACGCCTTAGTCGCGGGGGGTGGGTCAGGGTCTCCACCCTTCTCCACTTGTATCTGTATGTTCTGCAACTGTACTGGCCCCCCTCCCCCAAACCAAAACCATGAGGGAAAGGAGCCGAAATCGCACCAATGGAGGTGGTCTGCGTCCGAGGGGCGCCTCTCCGGCTAGGCGCCGAACAACTCATACTTACCTGGCAGGGGAGATACCATGATCACTAAGGTGGTTCTCCCAGGGTGAGGCTCATCCATTGCACTCCGGGTGTGCTGACCCCTGCGATTTCCCCAAATGCGGGAAACTCGACTGCATAATTTGTGGTAGTGGGGGACTGCGTTCGCGCTTTCCCCTGATTTCCTCTGGTCAAAAATAGTGCTCGTCTGTTGTGCCCTGGGTGGCTGCAGAAGTGGTGCGCCTGCTCCATCTTCTTCTCCTCCTCCACATTTTATCAGTCGAGTTTTCCTGCTGTGTTTGGGTGATCTTCAGGGCTGAGCACACCGTGGGGTGCGATGGTTGAGCCTCCGTGCGAGAATCGAGTGTGTGCGGGTGCTTTGCTTTCATTCATCCATGGGCCTGCGTCTCCCCCTTGTGGTCAATCTGCAGTGCCATCCATCCCGGCCGGTCCATTTATTTTCTTGAAGTTGTGTTGTGTTGTGTTGTGTTGTGTTGTGTTGTGTTGTGTGTGTGTGTGTGTGTGTGTGTGTGTGTGTGTGTGTGTATGCCTTTCAGCTTGACTTCCTAACCTCCTTTCCTCCGTATGCAGCCCTGAGCCTTCCTCCTTGTAGGCGTGGCAATGTTGAGACTGTGAGCGAGCGGCTGCACCGCACCGCCCATCCATGCAAATATCCAGTTTTGTGTCTGTCTGTGGCGTCTTTGCAGTGTTGTGATGCACGCCGCAAAGTGAATCCGGACCCTTGGGACGCCTTAGTCGCGGGGGGTGGGTCAGGGTCTCCACCCTTCTCCACTTGTATCTGTATGTTCTGCAACTGTACTGGCCCCCCTCCCCCAAACCAAAACCATGAGGGAAAGGAGCCGAAATCGCACCAATGGAGGTGGTCTGCGTCCGAGGGGCGCCTCTCCGGCTAGGCGCCGAACAACTCATACTTACCTGGCAGGGGAGATACCATGATCACTAAGGTGGTTCTCCCAGGGTGAGGCTCATCCATTGCACTCCGGGTGTGCTGACCCCTGCGATTTCCCCAAATGCGGGAAACTCGACTGCATAATTTGTGGTAGTGGGGGACTGCGTTCGCGCTTTCCCCTGATTTCCTCTGGTCAAAAATAGTGCTCGTCTGTTGTGCCCTGGGTGGCTGCAGAAGTGGTGCGCCTGCTCCATCTTCTTCTCCTCCTCCACATTTTATCAGTCGAGTTTTCCTGCTGTGTTTGGGTGATCTTCAGGGCTGAGCACACCGTGGGGTGCGATGGTTGAGCCTCCGTGCGAGAATCGAGTGTGTGCGGGTGCTTTGCTTTCATTCATCCATGGGCCTGCGTCTCCCCCTTGTGGTCAATCTGCAGTGCCATCCATCCCGGCCGGTCCATTTATTTTCTTGAAGTTGTGTTGTGTTGTGTTGTGTTGTGTTGTGTGTGTGTGTGTGTGTGTGTGTGTGTGTGTGTGTGTGTGTGTGTATGCCTTTCAGCTTGACTTCCTAACCTCCTTTCCTCCGTATGCAGCCCTGAGCCTTCCTCCTTGTAGGCGTGGCAATGTTGAGACTGTGAGCGAGCGGCTGCACCGCACCGCCCATCCATGCAAATATCCAGTTTTGTGTCTGTCTGTGGCGTCTTTGCAGTGTTGTGATGCACGCCGCAAAGTGAATCCGGACCCTTGGGACGCCTTAGTCGCGGGGGGTGGGTCAGGGTCTCCACCCTTCTCCACTTGTATCTGTATGTTCTGCAACTGTACTGGCCCCCCTCCCCCAAACCAAAACCATGAGGGAAAGGAGCCGAAATCGCACCAATGGAGGTGGTCTGCGTCCGAGGGGCGCCTCTCCGGCTAGGCGCCGAACAACTCATACTTACCTGGCAGGGGAGATACCATGATCACTAAGGTGGTTCTCCCAGGGTGAGGCTCATCCATTGCACTCCGGGTGTGCTGACCCCTGCGATTTCCCCAAATGCGGGAAACTCGACTGCATAATTTGTGGTAGTGGGGGACTGCGTTCGCGCTTTCCCCTGATTTCCTCTGGTCAAAAATAGTGCTCGTCTGTTGTGCCCTGGGTGGCTGCAGAAGTGGTGCGCCTGCTCCATCTTCTTCTCCTCCTCCACATTTTATCAGTCGAGTTTTCCTGCTGTGTTTGGGTGATCTTCAGGGCTGAGCACACCGTGGGGTGCGATGGTTGAGCCTCCGTGCGAGAATCGAGTGTGTGCGGGTGCTTTGCTTTCATTCATCCATGGGCCTGCGTCTCCCCCTTGTGGTCAATCTGCAGTGCCATCCATCCCGGCCGGTCCATTTATTTTCTTGAAGTTGTGTTGTGTTGTGTTGTGTTGTGTTGTGTTGTGTTGTGTGTGTGTGTGTGTGTGTGTGTGTGTGTGTGTGTGTGTATGCCTTTCAGCTTGACTTCCTAACCTCCTTTCCTCCGTATGCAGCCCTGAGCCTTCCTCCTTGTAGGCGTGGCAATGTTGAGACTGTGAGCGAGCGGCTGCACCGCACCGCCCATCCATGCAAATATCCAGTTTTGTGTCTGTCTGTGGCGTCTTTGCAGTGTTGTGATGCACGCCGCAAAGTGAATCCGGACCCTTGGGACGCCTTAGTCGCGGGGGGTGGGTCAGGGTCTCCACCCTTCTCCACTTGTATCTGTATGTTCTGCAACTGTACTGGCCCCCCTCCCCCAAACCAAAACCATGAGGGAAAGGAGCCGAAATCGCACCAATGGAGGTGGTCTGCGTCCGAGGGGCGCCTCTCCGGCTAGGCGCCGAACAACTCATACTTACCTGGCAGGGGAGATACCATGATCACTAAGGTGGTTCTCCCAGGGTGAGGCTCATCCATTGCACTCCGGGTGTGCTGACCCCTGCGATTTCCCCAAATGCGGGAAACTCGACTGCATAATTTGTGGTAGTGGGGGACTGCGTTCGCGCTTTCCCCTGATTTCCTCTGGTCAAAAATAGTGCTCGTCTGTTGTGCCCTGGGTGGCTGCAGAAGTGGTGCGCCTGCTCCATCTTCTTCTCCTCCTCCACATTTTATCAGTCGAGTTTTCCTGCTGTGTTTGGGTGATCTTCAGGGCTGAGCACACCGTGGGGTGCGATGGTTGAGCCTCCGTGCGAGAATCGAGTGTGTGCGGGTGCTTTGCTTTCATTCATCCATGGGCCTGCGTCTCCCCCTTGTGGTCAATCTGCAGTGCCATCCATCCCGGCCGGTCCATTTATTTTCTTGAAGTTGTGTTGTGTTGTGTTGTGTTGTGTTGTGTTGTGTTGTGTGTGTGTGTGTGTGTGTGTGTGTGTGTGTGTGTGTGTGTATGCCTTTCAGCTTGACTTCCTAACCTCCTTTCCTCCGTATGCAGCCCTGAGCCTTCCTCCTTGTAGGCGTGGCAATGTTGAGACTGTGAGCGAGCGGCTGCACCGCACCGCCCATCCATGCAAATATCCAGTTTTGTGTCTGTCTGTGGCGTCTTTGCAGTGTTGTGATGCACGCCGCAAAGTGAATCCGGACCCTTGGGACGCCTTAGTCGCGGGGGGTGGGTCAGGGTCTCCACCCTTCTCCACTTGTATCTGTATGTTCTGCAACTGTACTGGCCCCCCTCCCCCAAACCAAAACCATGAGGGAAAGGAGCCGAAATCGCACCAATGGAGGTGGTCTGCGTCCGAGGGGCGCCTCTCCGGCTAGGCGCCGAACAACTCATACTTACCTGGCAGGGGAGATACCATGATCACTAAGGTGGTTCTCCCAGGGTGAGGCTCATCCATTGCACTCCGGGTGTGCTGACCCCTGCGATTTCCCCAAATGCGGGAAACTCGACTGCATAATTTGTGGTAGTGGGGGACTGCGTTCGCGCTTTCCCCTGATTTCCTCTGGTCAAAAATAGTGCTCGTCTGTTGTGCCCTGGGTGGCTGCAGAAGTGGTGCGCCTGCTCCATCTTCTTCTCCTCCTCCACATTTTATCAGTCGAGTTTTCCTGCTGTGTTTGGGTGATCTTCAGGGCTGAGCACACCGTGGGGTGCGATGGTTGAGCCTCCGTGCGAGAATCGAGTGTGTGCGGGTGCTTTGCTTTCATTCATCCATGGGCCTGCGTCTCCCCCTTGTGGTCAATCTGCAGTGCCATCCATCCCGGCCGGTCCATTTATTTTCTTGAAGTTGTGTTGTGTTGTGTTGTGTTGTGTTGTGTGTGTGTGTGTGTGTGTGTGTGTGTGTGTGTGTGTGTGTGTGTATGCCTTTCAGCTTGACTTCCTAACCTCCTTTCCTCCGTATGCAGCCCTGAGCCTTCCTCCTTGTAGGCGTGGCAATGTTGAGACTGTGAGCGAGCGGCTGCACCGCACCGCCCATCCATGCAAATATCCAGTTTTGTGTCTGTCTGTGGCGTCTTTGCAGTGTTGTGATGCACGCCGCAAAGTGAATCCGGACCCTTGGGACGCCTTAGTCGCGGGGGGTGGGTCAGGGTCTCCACCCTTCTCCACTTGTATCTGTATGTTCTGCAACTGTACTGGCCCCCCTCCCCCAAACCAAAACCATGAGGGAAAGGAGCCGAAATCGCACCAATGGAGGTGGTCTGCGTCCGAGGGGCGCCTCTCCGGCTAGGCGCCGAACAACTCATACTTACCTGGCAGGGGAGATACCATGATCACTAAGGTGGTTCTCCCAGGGTGAGGCTCATCCATTGCACTCCGGGTGTGCTGACCCCTGCGATTTCCCCAAATGCGGGAAACTCGACTGCATAATTTGTGGTAGTGGGGGACTGCGTTCGCGCTTTCCCCTGATTTCCTCTGGTCAAAAATAGTGCTCGTCTGTTGTGCCCTGGGTGGCTGCAGAAGTGGTGCGCCTGCTCCATCTTCTTCTCCTCCTCCACATTTTATCAGTCGAGTTTTCCTGCTGTGTTTGGGTGATCTTCAGGGCTGAGCACACCGTGGGGTGCGATGGTTGAGCCTCCGTGCGAGAATCGAGTGTGTGCGGGTGCTTTGCTTTCATTCATCCATGGGCCTGCGTCTCCCCCTTGTGGTCAATCTGCAGTGCCATCCATCCCGGCCGGTCCATTTATTTTCTTGAAGTTGTGTTGTGTTGTGTTGTGTTGTGTTGTGTGTGTGTGTGTGTGTGTGTGTGTGTGTGTGTGTGTGTGTGTGTATGCCTTTCAGCTTGACTTCCTAACCTCCTTTCCTCCGTATGCAGCCCTGAGCCTTCCTCCTTGTAGGCGTGGCAATGTTGAGACTGTGAGCGAGCGGCTGCACCGCACCGCCCATCCATGCAAATATCCAGTTTTGTGTCTGTCTGTGGCGTCTTTGCAGTGTTGTGATGCACGCCGCAAAGTGAATCCGGACCCTTGGGACGCCTTAGTCGCGGGGGGTGGGTCAGGGTCTCCACCCTTCTCCACTTGTATCTGTATGTTCTGCAACTGTACTGGCCCCCCTCCCCCAAACCAAAACCATGAGGGAAAGGAGCCGAAATCGCACCAATGGAGGTGGTCTGCGTCCGAGGGGCGCCTCTCCGGCTAGGCGCCGAACAACTCATACTTACCTGGCAGGGGAGATACCATGATCACTAAGGTGGTTCTCCCAGGGTGAGGCTCATCCATTGCACTCCGGGTGTGCTGACCCCTGCGATTTCCCCAAATGCGGGAAACTCGACTGCATAATTTGTGGTAGTGGGGGACTGCGTTCGCGCTTTCCCCTGATTTCCTCTGGTCAAAAATAGTGCTCGTCTGTTGTGCCCTGGGTGGCTGCAGAAGTGGTGCGCCTGCTCCATCTTCTTCTCCTCCTCCACATTTTATCAGTCGAGTTTTCCTGCTGTGTTTGGGTGATCTTCAGGGCTGAGCACACCGTGGGGTGCGATGGTTGAGCCTCCGTGCGAGAATCGAGTGTGTGCGGGTGCTTTGCTTTCATTCATCCATGGGCCTGCGTCTCCCCCTTGTGGTCAATCTGCAGTGCCATCCATCCCGGCCGGTCCATTTATTTTCTTGAAGTTGTGTTGTGTTGTGTTGTGTTGTGTTGTGTGTGTGTGTGTGTGTGTGTGTGTGTGTGTGTGTGTGTGTGTGTGTATGCCTTTCAGCTTGACTTCCTAACCTCCTTTCCTCCGTATGCAGCCCTGAGCCTTCCTCCTTGTAGGCGTGGCAATGTTGAGACTGTGAGCGAGCGGCTGCACCGCACCGCCCATCCATGCAAATATCCAGTTTTGTGTCTGTCTGTGGCGTCTTTGCAGTGTTGTGATGCACGCCGCAAAGTGAATCCGGACCCTTGGGACGCCTTAGTCGCGGGGGGTGGGTCAGGGTCTCCACCCTTCTCCACTTGTATCTGTATGTTCTGCAACTGTACTGGCCCCCCTCCCCCAAACCAAAACCATGAGGGAAAGGAGCCGAAATCGCACCAATGGAGGTGGTCTGCGTCCGAGGGGCGCCTCTCCGGCTAGGCGCCGAACAACTCATACTTACCTGGCAGGGGAGATACCATGATCACTAAGGTGGTTCTCCCAGGGTGAGGCTCATCCATTGCACTCCGGGTGTGCTGACCCCTGCGATTTCCCCAAATGCGGGAAACTCGACTGCATAATTTGTGGTAGTGGGGGACTGCGTTCGCGCTTTCCCCTGATTTCCTCTGGTCAAAAATAGTGCTCGTCTGTTGTGCCCTGGGTGGCTGCAGAAGTGGTGCGCCTGCTCCATCTTCTTCTCCTCCTCCACATTTTATCAGTCGAGTTTTCCTGCTGTGTTTGGGTGATCTTCAGGGCTGAGCACACCGTGGGGTGCGATGGTTGAGCCTCCGTGCGAGAATCGAGTGTGTGCGGGTGCTTTGCTTTCATTCATCCATGGGCCTGCGTCTCCCCCTTGTGGTCAATCTGCAGTGCCATCCATCCCGGCCGGTCCATTTATTTTCTTGAAGTTGTGTTGTGTTGTGTTGTGTTGTGTTGTGTTGTGTGTGTGTGTGTGTGTGTGTGTGTGTGTGTGTGTGTGTGTGTGTATGCCTTTCAGCTTGACTTCCTAACCTCCTTTCCTCCGTATGCAGCCCTGAGCCTTCCTCCTTGTAGGCGTGGCAATGTTGAGACTGTGAGCGAGCGGCTGCACCGCACCGCCCATCCATGCAAATATCCAGTTTTTGTGTCTGTCTGTGGCGTCTTTGCAGTGTTGTGATGCACGCCGCAAAGTGAATCCGGACCCTTGGGACGCCTTAGTCGCGGGGGGTGGGTCAGGGTCTCCACCCTTCTCCACTTGTATCTGTATGTTCTGCAACTGTACTGGCCCCCCCTCCCCCAAACCAAAACCATGAGGGAAAGGAGCCGAAATCGCACCAATGGAGGTGGTCTGCGTCCGAGGGGCGCCTCTCCGGCTAGGCGCCGAACAACTCATACTTACCTGGTCAGGGGAGATACCATGATCACTAAGGTGGTTCTCCCAGGGTGAGGCTCATCCATTGCACTCCGGGTGTGCTGACCCCTGCGATTTCCCCAAATGCGGGAAACTCGACTGCATAATTTGTGGTAGTGGGGGACTGCGTTCGCGCTTTCCCCTGATTTCCTCTGGTCAAAAATAGTGCTCGTCTGTTGTGCCCTGGGTGGCTGCAGAAGTGGTGCGCCTGCTCCATCTTCTTCTCCTCCTCCACATTTTATCAGTCGAGTTTTCCTGCTGTGTTTGGGTGATCTTCAGGGCTGAGCACACCGTGGGGTGCGATGGTTGAGCCTCCGTGCGAGAATCGAGTGTGTGCGGGTGCTTTGCTTTCATTCATCCATGGGCCTGCGTCTCCCCCTTGTGGTCAATCTGCAGTGCCATCCATCCCGGCCGGTCCATTTATTTTCTTGAAGTTGTGTTGTGTTGTGTTGTGTTGTGTTGTGTGTGTGTTGTGTGTGTGTGTGTGTGTGTGTGTGTGTGTGTGTGTGTGTGTATGCCTTTCAGCTTGACTTCCTAACCTCCTTTCCTCCGTATGCAGCCCTGAGCCTTCCTCCTTGTAGGCGTGGCAATGTTGAGACTGTGAGCGAGCGGCTGCACCGCACCGCCCATCCATGCAAATATCCAGTTTTGTGTCTGTCTGTGGCGTCTTTGCAGTGTTGTGATGCACGCCGCAAAGTGAATCCGGACCCTTGGGACGCCTTAGTCGCGGGGGGTGGGTCAGGGTCTCCACCCTTCTCCACTTGTATCTGTATGTTCTGCAACTGTACTGGCCCCCCTCCCCCAAACCAAAACCATGAGGGAAAGGAGCCGAAATCGCACCAATGGAGGTGGTCTGCGTCCGAGGGGCGCCTCTCCGGCTAGGCGCCGAACAACTCATACTTACCTGGCAGGGGAGATACCATGATCACTAAGGTGGTTCTCCCAGGGTGAGGCTCATCCATTGCACTCCGGGTGTGCTGACCCCTGCGATTTCCCCAAATGCGGGAAACTCGACTGCATAATTTGTGGTAGTGGGGGACTGCGTTCGCGCTTTCCCCTGATTTCCTCTGGTCAAAAATAGTGCTCGTCTGTTGTGCCCTGGGTGGCTGCAGAAGTGGTGCGCCTGCTCCATCTTCTTCTCCTCCTCCACATTTTATCAGTCGAGTTTTCCTGCTGTGTTTGGGTGATCTTCAGGGCTGAGCACACCGTGGGGTGCGATGGTTGAGCCTCCGTGCGAGAATCGAGTGTGTGCGGGTGCTTTGCTTTCATTCATCCATGGGCCTGCGTCTCCCCCTTGTGGTCAATCTGCAGTGCCATCCATCCCGGCCGGTCCATTTATTTTCTTGAAGTTGTGTTGTGTTGTGTTGTGTTGTGTTGTGTGTGTGTGTGTGTGTGTGTGTGTGTGTGTGTGTGTGTGTGTGTGTGTATGCCTTTCAGCTTGACTTCCTAACCTCCTTTCCTCCGTATGCAGCCCTGAGCCTTCCTCCTTGTAGGCGTGGCAATGTTGAGACTGTGAGCGAGCGGCTGCACCGCACCGCCCATCCATGCAAATATCCAGTTTTGTGTCTGTCTGTGGCGTCTTTGCAGTGTTGTGATGCACGCCGCAAAGTGAATCCGGACCCTTGGGACGCCTTAGTCGCGGGGGGTGGGTCAGGGTCTCCACCCTTCTCCACTTGTATCTGTATGTTCTGCAACTGTACTGGCCCCCCTCCCCCAAACCAAAACCATGAGGGAAAGGAGCCGAAATCGCACCAATGGAGGTGGTCTGCGTCCGAGGGGCGCCTCTCCGGCTAGGCGCCGAACAACTCATACTTACCTGGCAGGGGAGATACCATGATCACTAAGGTGGTTCTCCCAGGGTGAGGCTCATCCATTGCACTCCGGGTGTGCTGACCCCTGCGATTTCCCCAAATGCGGGAAACTCGACTGCATAATTTGTGGTAGTGGGGGACTGCGTTCGCGCTTTCCCCCTGATTTCCTCTGGTCAAAAAATAGTGCTCGTCTGTTGTGCCCTGGGTGGCTGCAGAAGTGGTGCGCCTGCTCCATCTTCTTCTCCTCCTCCACATTTTATCAGTCGAGTTTTCCTGCTGTGTTTGGGTGATCTTCAGGGCTGAGCACACCGTGGGGTGCGATGGTTGAGCCTCCGTGCGAGAATCGAGTGTGTGCGGGTGCTTTGCTTTCATTCATCCATGGGCCTGCGTCTCCCCCTTGTGGTCAATCTGCAGTGCCATCCATCCCGGCCGGTCCATTTATTTTCTTGAAGTTGTGTTGTGTTGTGTTGTGTTGTGTTGTGTGTGTGTGTGTGTGTGTGTGTGTGTGTGTGTGTGTGTGTGTGTGTATGCCTTTCAGCTTGACTTCCTAACCTCCTTTCCTCCGTATGCAGCCCTGAGCCTTCCTCCTTGTAGGCGTGGCAATGTTGAGACTGTGAGCGAGCGGCTGCACCGCACCGCCCATCCATGCAAATATCCAGTTTTGTGTCTGTCTGTGGCGTCTTTGCAGTGTTGTGATGCACGCCGCAAAGTGAATCCGGACCCTTGGGACGCCTTAGTCGCGGGGGGTGGGTCAGGGTCTCCACCCTTCTCCACTTGTATCTGTATGTTCTGCAACTGTACTGGCCCCCCTCCCCCAAACCAAAACCATGAGGGAAAGGAGCCGAAATCGCACCAATGGAGGTGGTCTGCGTCCGAGGGGCGCCTCTCCGGCTAGGCGCCGAACAACTCATACTTACCTGGCAGGGGAGATACCATGATCACTAAGGTGGTTCTCCCAGGGTGAGGCTCATCCATTGCACTCCGGGTGTGCTGACCCCTGCGATTTCCCCAAATGCGGGAAACTCGACTGCATAATTTGTGGTAGTGGGGGACTGCGTTCGCGCTTTCCCCTGATTTCCTCTGGTCAAAAATAGTGCTCGTCTGTTGTGCCCTGGGTGGCTGCAGAAGTGGTGCGCCTGCTCCATCTTCTTCTCCTCCTCCACATTTTATCAGTCGAGTTTTCCTGCTGTGTTTGGGTGATCTTCAGGGCTGAGCACACCGTGGGGTGCGATGGTTGAGCCTCCGTGCGAGAATCGAGTGTGTGCGGGTGCTTTGCTTTCATTCATCCATGGGCCTGCGTCTCCCCCTTGTGGTCAATCTGCAGTGCCATCCATCCCGGCCGGTCCATTTATTTTCTTGAAGTTGTGTTGTGTTGTGTTGTGTTGTGTTGTGTGTGTGTGTGTGTGTGTGTGTGTGTGTGTGTGTGTGTGTGTGTGTATGCCTTTCAGCTTGACTTCCTAACCTCCTTTCCTCCGTATGCAGCCCTGAGCCTTCCTCCTTGTAGGCGTGGCAATGTTGAGACTGTGAGCGAGCGGCTGCACCGCACCGCCCATCCATGCAAATATCCAGTTTTGTGTCTGTCTGTGGCGTCTTTGCAGTGTTGTGATGCACGCCGC